>NC_133331.1:301478157-301778157 GCF_042186555.1 Aquarana catesbeiana | reverse complement strand
ATGAAAAGAACAAGATGTGCTTTAACTGTCAGACTTTCAGCTTTAATTTGAGGGTAATTACATCCAAATCGACTTGGATTTGGATGTAAATACCCTCCACACTACATTCTCTAACAGCTCTCCTCCACCATCCACACTACATTCTCCGACAGCTCTCCTCCACCATCCACACTACATTCTCCGACAGATCTCCTCCACCATCCACACTACATTCCCTGACAGCTCTCCTCCACCATCCACACTACATTCCCTGACAGCTCTCCTCCACCATCCACACTACATTCTCCGACATCTCTCCTCCACCATCCACACTACATTCTCCGACAGCTCTCCTCCACCATCCACACTACATTCCCCGACAGCTCTCCTCCACCATCCACACTGAATTCATCCGACAGCTCTCCTCCACCATCCACACTACATTCTCCGACAGCTTTCCTCCACCATCCACACTACATTCTCCGACAGCTTTCCTCCACCATCCACACTACATTCTCCGACATCTCTCCTCTACCATCCACACTACATTCTCCGACAGCTCTCCTCCACCATCCACACTACATTCTCCGACAGCTCTCCTCCACCATCTACACTACATCCTCCGACAGATCTCCTCCCACCATCCACACTACATTCTCTGACAGTTCTCCTCCACCATCCACACTACAATCTCCGACAGCTCTCCTCCCACCATCCACAATACATTCTCCGACAGCTCTCCCCCACCATCCACACTACATTCTCCTACATCTCCTCCACCATCCACACTACATTCTCCGACAGCTCTCCTCCACCATCCACACTACATTCTCTGACAGCTTTCCTCCACCATCCACACTACATTCTCCAACATCTCTCCTCTACCATCCACACTACATTCTCCGACAGCTCTCCTCCACCATCCACACTACATTCTCCGACAGCTTTCCTCCACCATCCACACTACATTCCCCGACAGCTCTCCTCCACCATCCACACTGCATTCTCCGACAGCTCTCCTCCACCATCTACACTACATTCTCCGACAGATCTCCTCCCAAAACCCACACTACATTCTCCGACAGCTCTCCACCATCCACACTACATTCTCCGACAGCTCTTCTCCACCATCCACACTACATTCTCTGACAGCTCTCCTCCACCATCCACACTACATTCTCCGACAGCTCTCCTCCACCATCTACACTACATTCTCCGACAGATCTCCTCCCACCATCCACACTACATTCTTTGACAGATCTCCTCCCACCATCCACACTACATTCTCTGACAGCTCTCCTCCACCATCCACACTACAATCTCCGACAGCTCTCCTCCACCATCCACACTACATTCTCCGACAGCTCTCCTCCACCATCCACACTACATTCTCCGACAGATCTCCTCCACCATCCACACTACATTCTCAGACAGCTCTCCTCCACCATCCACACTACATTCTCTGACAGCTTTCCTCCACCATCCACACTACATTCTCCGACATCTCTCCTCCACCATCCACACTACATTCTCTGACAGCTTTCCTCCACCATCCACACTACATTCTCCGACATCTCTCCTCTACCATCCACACTACATTCTCCGACAGCTCTCCTCCACCATCCACACTACATTCTCCGACAGCTTTCCTCCACCATCCACACTACATTCCCCGACAGCTCTCCTCCACCATCCACACTGCATTCTCCGACAGCTCTCCTCCACCATCTACACTACATTCTCCGACAGATCTCCTCCCACCTACATTCTCCGACAGATCTCCTCCCACCATCCACACTACATTCTCCGACAGATCTTCTCCCACCATCCACACTACATTCTCTGACAGCTCTCTTCCACCATCCACACTACAATCTCCGACAGCTCTCCTCCACCATCCACACTACATTCTCCGACAGATCTCCTCCCAAAACCCACACTACATTCTCCGACAGCTCTCCACCATCCACACTACATTCTCTGACAGCTCTTCTCCACCATCCACACTACATTCTCTGACAGCTCTCCTCCACCATCCACACTACATTCTCCAACAGCTTTCCTCCACCATCTACACTACATTCTCCGACAGATCTCCTCCCACCTACATTCTCCGACAGATCTCCTCCCACCATCCACACTACATTCTCCGACAGATCTTCTCCCACCATCCACACTACATTCTCTGACAGCTCTCTTCCACCATCCACACTACAATCTCCGACAGCTCTCCTCCACCATCCACACTACATTCTCCGACAGCTCTCCTCCACCATCCACACTACATTCTCCGACAGATCTCCTCCACCATCCACACTACATTTTCCGACAGCTGTCCTCCACCATCCACACTACATTCTCCGGCAGCTCTCCTCCACCATCCACACTACATTCTCCGGCAGCTCTCCTCCACCATCCACACTACATTCTCCGACAGCTCTCCTCCACCATCCACACTACATTCTCCGACAGCTCTCCTCCACCATCCACACTACATTCTCCGACAGATCTCCTCCACCATCCACACTACATTCTCCGACAGCTGTCCTCCACCATCCACACTACATTCTCCGGCAGCTCTCCTCCACCATCCACACTACAATCTCCGACAGCTCTCCTCCCACCATCCACACTACATTCTCCGACAGCTCTCCTCCACCATCCACACTACATTCTCCGACAGATCTCCTCCACCATCCACACTACATTCTCCGACAGATCTCCTCCACCATCCACACTACATTCTCCGACAGCTGTCCTCCACCATCCACACTACATTCTCCGGCAGCTCTCCTCCACCATCCACACTACATTCTCCGACAGATCTCCTCCACCATCCACACTACATTCTCCAACAGCTCTCCTCCACCATCCACACTACATTCTCCGACAGCTCTCCTCCACCATCCACACTACATTCTCTCTCCGACAGCTCTCCTTCACCATCCACACTACATTCTCCGACAGCTCTCCTCCACCATCCACACTACATTCTCCGACAGCTCTCCTCCACCATCCACACTACATTCTCCCCCACCATCCACACTACATTCTCCGACAGCTCTCCTCCCACCATCCACACTACATTCTCCGACAGATCTCCTCCACCATCCACACTACATTCTCCGACAGCTCCCACCATCCACACTACATTCTCCAACAGTTCTCCTCCACCATCCACACTACATTCTCTGACAGCTCTCCTCCACCATCCACACTACATTCTCCGACAGCTCTCCCCCCGCTATCCACACTACATTCTCCGACAGCTCTCCCCCCGCTATCCACACTACATTCTCCGACAGCTCTCCTCCACCATCCACACTACATTCTCCGACAGCTCTCCCCCCACCATCCACACTACATTCTCCGACAGCTCTCCTCCACCATCCACACTACATTCTCCGACAGCTCTCCCCCCACCATCCACACTACATTCTCCGACAGCTCTCCTCCACCATCCACACTACATTCTCCGACAGCTCTCCCCCCACCATCCACACTACATTCTCCGACAGCTCTCCTCCACCATCCACACTACATTCTCCGACAGCTCTCCCCCCACCATCCACACTACATTCTCCGACAGCTCTCCTCCACCATCCACACTACATTCTCCGACAGATCTCCTCCACCATCCACACTACATTCTCCGACAGATCTCCTCCACCATCCACACTACATTCTCCGACAGCTCTCCTCCACCATCCACACTACATTCTCCGACAGCTCTCCTCCCACCATCCACACTACATTCTCCGACAGATCTCCTCCACCATCCACATTACATTCTCTGACAGCCCTCCTCCACCATCCACACTACATTCTCCGACAGCTCTCCCCCCACCATCCACACTACATTCTCTGACAGATCTCCTCCCACCAGCCACACTACATTCTCCGACAGATCTCCTCCACCATCCACACTACATTCTCCGACAGCTCCCACCATCCACACTACATTCTCCAACAGTTCTCCTCCACCATCCACACTACATTCTCTGACAGCTCTCCTCCACCATCCACACTACATTCTCCGACAGCTCTCCCCCCGCTATCCACACTACATTCTCCGACAGCTCTCCCCCCGCTATCCACACTACATTCTCCGACAGCTCTCCTCCACCATCCACACTACATTCTCCGACAGCTCTCCCCCCACCATCCACACTACATTCTCCGACAGCTCTCCTCCACCATCCACACTACATTCTCCGACAGCTCTCCCCCCACCATCCACACTACATTCTCCGACAGCTCTCCTCCACCATCCACACTACATTCTCCGACAGCTCTCCTCCACCATCCACACTACATTCTCCGACAGCTCTCCCCCCACCATCCACACTACATTCTCCGACAGCTTTCCTCCACCATCCACACTACATTCTCCGACAGATCTCCTCCACCATCCACACTACATTCTCCGACAGATCTCCTCCACCATCCACACTACATTCTCCGACAGCTCTCCTCCACCATCCACACTACATTCTCCGACAGCTCTCCTCCCACCATCCACACTACATTCTCCGACAGATCTCCTCCACCATCCACATTACATTCTCTGACAGCCCTCCTCCACCATCCACACTACATTCTCCGACAGCTCTCCCCCCACCATCCACACTACATTCTCTGACAGATCTCCTCCCACCAGCCACACTACACTGAATTTTGTGTTGTTTAACAAGCTTATTTTTCCTAAAGAAAGATTGCCCACACTCTGAACATAAATATGGAAGGTTAACCATGTGAATTCTCTGGTGTTGCAGGTGTCCTTTATGAGTGAAAAATGTCCCGCACTTATATAAAAGGAAGTTCACCCGTGTGAATTCTCTGATGTCTAACAAGGGCTCCTTTCTGAGTGAAAGATTTCCCGCACTCTGAACAAGAAAAAGGACGCTCACCCGTGTGAATTCTCTGGTGTATAACAAGGGTTCCTTTATCAGTGAAATATTTCCCGCACTCTGAACACAAATAAGGACGCTCACCCGTGTGAATTCGCTGATGATCAAGAAGAGCAGATTTTTTAAGAAAAGATTTCCCGCACTCTGAACATGAGTAAGGACGCTCCCCTGTGTGAATTTTCTGATGTAGAACAAGGTCTCCTTTACGAGTGAAAGACTTCCCGCACTCTGAACATGAATAAGGACGCTCACCTATGTGAATTTTCTGATGTAGAACAAGGCTTCCTTTCTGAGTGAAAGACTTCCCGCACTCTGAACATGAATAAGGACGCTCACCTGTGTGAAATGTCTGATGTAGAACAAGGCCTCCTTTCTGAGTGAAAGATTTCCCACACTCTGAACATGAATAAGGACGCTCACCTGTGTGAATTTTCTGATGTCTAACAAGGCCTTTTTTATGAGTAAAAGATTTCCCGCACTCTGAACATGAATAGGGACACTCAACGGTGTGAATTTTGTGATGTTTAGAAAGATCTCTCTTGTCTTTGAAAGATTTCCCGCACTCTGAACATGAATATGGATGCTCACCCGTGTGAATTCTCTGATGTTTAACAAGGCATTTTTTTTGACTAAAAGATTTCCCGCACTCTGAACATGAATAAGGACGCTCACCTGTGTGAATTTTCTGATGTAGAACAAGGCCTCCTTTCCGAGTGAAAGATTTCCCGCACTCTGAACATGAATAAGGACGTTCACCCGTGTGAATTTTCTGATGTCTAACAAGGCCTTCTTTATGAGTAAAAGATTTCCCGCACTCTGAACATGAATAGGGACGCTCACCGGTGTGAATTTTGTGATGTTTAGAAAGATCTCCTTGGTCTTTGAATGTTTTCTCGCACTCTGAACATGAATAGGGGCGCTCACCGGTGTGATTTCTCTGATGTCTAACAAGACGATTTTTCTTAAGGAAAGATTTCCCGCACTCTGAACATGTATAGGGAAGGTCACCTGTGTGATATTTCTGATGTTGCAAAAGATTTCCTTTCTGAGTGAAACATTTCCCGCACTCTGAACATGAGAATAGATTGTCACCTTGGTGATCTCCTTCATGGGGTGAGGAAGATTCCTCGGGATTAGAAGGATCTGTTGATCGATCTGCAGTGTGAGATCTTACATGGATATTTACAATCATAGTATGTGATTGATGAGAAGATTCCCCCTGATCAGAGGGATCCATTGATGTCTCCGGACAGGAAGGTCTGTGATGTATATTTTGTGTATTTGGATTTCCTCCTGGAGGATCCTGTGTGATGACATTATCTTCTGACTTACAATCAGCAGATAATAGAAGATGTCTCTCCGAGGAATTCCTGACATCACATCCACCTGTTGGAAAGAAGTAAAAAAAATATAATAAATCTCAGTAGATGAGAAATAACTGGAGTTTTAGCTCCTCCTCCCCATCAGTGAAATAAGTGGAAATGCCGATCTCACAGCCTTCTTTCATTAGATGCGGAGAGGGCCTTTGATCGCTTGGATTGGAGGTTTATGGTAGCATCTCTGAAACAAGTAGGTCTCCCGGTGGAATTTATACAAAAAATAATGGCTTTATATACCACTCCTTCGGCAAGGATAAGGGTCATTTAAAAGTACTCGTGGCTATTAATGAATTGTCGGTCCCGGCAATACACATAAAAGTCAATGAAAAAACCGGCATGGGATTCCCCCCACAGTCTGGTATGGATTTTGAGGGGGACGCCATTTTTAAAAAAAATTTTGGTGCGGGGTTCTCCTTAATATCCTTACCAGACCTGAAGGGCCTGGTATAGAATTTGGGGGGACCCCCACGCAATTTTTTAAAAAAATTTTGGTTCGGGGTTCCCCTTATATTTATACCAGACCCAAAGGGCCTGGTAATGGACTGTGGGGGAAACCCATGCCGTTTTTTTTCAATGAACTTTTGTGTGTATTGCCGGGACCGACAATTCATTAATAGCCGCAAGTACTTTTAAATGACTTTTTTTCCTTTAGAAATGTCATTTTGCTGTCAGACTGTTCTAAAAACGGGAAACATGCGCCCCTTTACAGGCATACTATAGACACCCCCCAGCTACGAAATTTAAAAGAATATTACACTTTTATTGTTTCACTTTAAGAATTATTAAAATCACTGCTCCCGAAAACACAGCCATTTTTTTAAAACTTTTTTTTGCATTGATCCATGTCCCCTGGGGCAGGACCCAGGTCCCCAAACACTTTTTATGAAAATAACTTGCATATAAGCCTTTAAAATTAGAACTTTAGATTATTCATGTTCATGTCCCATAGACTTTAACGGTGTTCGCGTGTTCAAACAAATTTTTTGCCTGTTCGCATGTTCTGCTGCAAACCGAACAAGGGGGTGTTCGGCTCATCTCTAACCTTGATTAGTCAATTTCAACTTGGGGCTAGGAGGAAACCCTCCTGAAAAGAGAGTTAGGGAGAATGGCGATATACAAGATGGATATTCTACCTCGTTTTTTATATTTACTGTATATCAAACGTTACCTATAGCACTTCCGAGGGCGTTCTTCCGTTCATTACAGTCTAGCTTAGTAAGGTACCTCTGGCCGAACTCCACAGATAGGCTCCGCTAGGACATCTTAGTAAAGCGGGAAACAGGGGGGGGGGGGGGGGGAACGGGTCTACCGCATATGTAAGTGTACCATATAGCATCTGTATTGACCAGAATAGTGGATTGGTTTTATAACGGTAAATCAAAACAGTGGGTAACTATTGAGTAACAAATAACACCTGTCCCCTTGTCCTCCCCTCTGTGGATTATGCATGAATATACACGAATGCTATCCTAAGTATATGGCTGTATGGTCTCCCTGGATTGATTTTTTGGGCTCTGGTGATCTGGGATCTTTATTATAAATAGTCTTTTTTATAATTAGTTTTTATTCTATGACGCGGATCTGATTTAGGGAGGCGGTTCCTCAGATGGACTGTTGGAGAAATGGATAGACTTATTTGCAAAAAAATGTCCTTCTTTTTTTTTTTTTCTTCTTTCTCTTCTTCTGTCGCTTCTTACTCTTTTTTTCTTTCTTTTTAGAGTTTAGTTTGTCGTGCTTTGGGGTAGATTCTTGCCCAAGTGAAGTAATGGTTATCCAAGTACAAATGCCTTTCCTGAATAGGTGGTAAGACATAATTATATTGATCTACAAAATATTGGAAAGGATTGTCTTTCTCAACATCTGTTAATGTTTTGATATATGGGATCTAGTTGATCCAGATTATGGGCTTTTGTATGAAATTTTGCAATTTATTTAATAAAAAAATGTAAAATAATTAGTTCAGTAAAGGCCTTCTATAAAAAAAAAAAGGCTTCCTTAACCAAGACGCGTTAGTGTTTTTTTTTTTACTACATAGAATTGTCTGTATTTGGCTGTTAAATTATAAAGAGTTTGCAGATCATATATGGACTCCAGTATGATTTTTTTTTCTAAAAATGTCGGTTACACAAAAGTCACGGTGGTGATGGGTTCTGATTTTTGAAGTTTTAATGAAGCTTGGCAAATGCCCTTTGTGTGTTGATTTTCTATTTGTTTTAAAGGGGCCCAGTAGAACCCTGGCTCAGTAGTACCCCCACTCACAGGATTCCCAGCTTATTAGTACCCTCGTTCAGCAGATCCCATGTTCAGTAGTATCCCCCAGCTTTGCTGATCCTCTACTGACTGCTCGTGACTTATTTCTGGTTAAAGGATATTAAACACCCAAAACAACTAAGACACAATGGGTAAAATGTATTTTTGCATTAATAACGGCTATGGGGAGTAATGGAGATGTCATAGCATTTTCTGGAAACATGAAATTATATTGAGGAATGGAGATGGACCTTTCATATGGTGTACAGTATCTCCTCCTCATATGTTGGGAACATGACATTATATTGAGGAATGGAGATGGACCTTTCATATGGTGTACAGTATCTCCACCTCATTTGTTAGGAACATGACATTATATTGAGGAATGGAGGTGGACCTTTCATATGGTGTACAGTATCTCCTCCTCATTTGTTGGGAACATGGCCTTATATTGAGGAATGGAGATGGAGCTTTCATGTGGTGTGGTTTGCGCAAACGTTATAGCGTCTACAAACTATGTGATATATTTATGAAATTTTAATTCATTTTTTATTTTTTACTAGTAATGTCGGCTTATAGCGTGACTGCGATATTGTGACGGACAAAATCGGATACCTGACACTTTTGACATTTTTGGGAACTAGTGACACCAATACAGTGATCAGTGCTAACAATATGCACTGTCACTGTACTAATGATGCTGGCTGGGACAGGGGTAAACATCTAGGATGATCAAGGGATAAAATGTGTGGCCAACATGTGTTAGGCTAAGTTCCCACTGGCATTAAAAGCAGGCGTTTGAGAAGTAAAATGAGACTGTGACCCGCTTCTTCCATAGTGCCTATACTTACTTCTGTGGATAGGTGGAGATATTTTTTCCTCTTCACTTTTCATAATCATCCCGACCTCCTCCGTGGACAGCTGATCACCCCCCACATATGTCTCTACTTCTTCTTCTTTAACCTCAGCTTTTATATTAAACCGCTCTTCACCCTAAATAATAAAAAAATCTATTAAAGTCAACTGAAATAAAAATGACAGCAGCTTTCCATTACCTAATACATCAATAAAAGTTTTTCTCAAAACCTCTTTCAGGACAGCACCTGGAGAGAGCGCAGCTCCACCCACTTTCCTAGGAAACACTGCGATCAATGTCTTTTAAAGGCAGGACACTTCCACCATGTCCTCGGTTGTAGAGTTTCCTCCGCCATGGTGGAAGCGATGCGAGGAACTACGGATGTGCTGCACTCTATTCAGGCAGAGGTCCTGTGCATGGGAGTTTTTTTTGTTTCTTTTTCCTTTTCTTAGACCCTGGGGTCTTTGGGCCATCCCAGCATCCTCCCAGATAGGCGGGGGGGGGTATTCTTTTGCTCCCTGCTCGGCAAGAGCTTGGGTGCCGGCCAGGGGGCGGTCTGTCAGAACGTGGAGCGTGGAGTGGCGTATCCTTCCTGGGCCTTCGTTCGTTCCGGATTCCGATGGCGGGTGATCTCATTTCCGGAAGGGACGGGACTTCCGGTCGGGTGCATGGCTTCCAGCCTGCAGAATGCAGGAGTTGGCTGGCTGGTGTACACGTCCGGTCTTCGCAGCGGCGAAGAGACTGGGAGTTTCTTTTTAAAAAGTCGCGATGGCCGCAATGTTCGCTGCGCGAAATGGAGTCAGTGGCAGTGGCGGGAGCAGGAGCCACAGGTGCCAGCCAAGTCCAGGTAAGTAGGGGCACAGGCCCCATGGCTGTTACCTATAGGGCTATGTTTTTTTTCCCCTCCTCCCCTCCCCTGGGCATTAGTATAGGGGAGGAGGGGGTCTGCACCATAACCCTTGGTTTACCTCATGGAGGGGTATGGTTGGATGGTCGGCCCCCCCTATTACTTTTATGGGGGGGCTGTTAGGTATCCTTGGGGGAAGGAGGGGGGTTATGGTTAGGTCCTAATCTAGTATTTTTTTTTTAAATAAATGTAAGCGGTGTAAGTACCTAAACATAACTTGGTATCAGGCTCTTGTACTCCCTGAACATAAGAGCTCAGACTGGGAGAGGGGGAAACAGAACAAGTGACCAATCAGCTGTGCTGCAATTTTAACAAGAACTGATAGCAGGAGGGAGCAGAGTGACAGAGAGATGAGCTCATCAGTCTGCTGTTTCTCCTGTCACTGTCCAGTCACAGACTGGGGGAGGGACAAGACCAGCAGGTATTACTGATCTGAAGTAGAGAAAAATAAGGTCTACTGCCCATTTCCTGTGAGCCCAGGAAGCCTGGGACCCAGTCCCTAGTGGGACATCATCACATCAGCCTGGACTTACAGTAGCAAAGAACAGCACCATGTCATTCAGTATGAACCCCCATTGTAAGAACACAAGGAGGAAGAGGACCCACAATGAAATGTGACTGGACTTAACAGCCACAGAAAAAAGGAACGTATATTGATTAAAAAGAAAAAAAGAGAATGAGCTAGAAACCAAAGATGTAGAAGTAAGCATTAAAACAAGAATCTATAAAAAAATAATGTCCTCTCATAGCTTAGAATGCATATTTAGGTCTACATGTCCAGCCCCACCTACCTGATCCTGGTAAGGGATGGTGTGATCCTCCTGTATGGAATCCTGGGAATACAGAGGAAGGGGACATCTCTTGCCCTAAACCCCAAAGATGATAAAATACATTTATAAAATGGAGCAAGAGATTATATAGAAAAATATCATCCCATAGCTTAGAATACATATGAGTTCCAATTGCTCGGTCCTATCTACCTGATGATGGTGAGGGATGGTGTGATCTTCCTGTGTGGAATCCCAGGAATACAGAGGACCTCCCTCCTCCATTGACTGCTGAGCTCCACTTATCGACATCTCTTCTTCTTCCCTTTTAATCTCAGCTTTAATGTCTTTCAGTTTCTCATCCTAAACCCCAAAGATAGTAGAATATATGTGTAAAATGGAACATGTCCTCTCATAGCTTAGATTTATGTTCTAGTTGCTCAGTCCCACCTACCTGATGATGGTGGTGAGGGATGCTTTGACCTTCCTGTGTGGAATCCCGGGAATACAGAGGACGGGGACATCTCTCTTGTGTGTCACCTTCCTCCATAGACTGCTGATCCTCAAACATCTCTTCTTTTTCTACTTTAACCTCAACTTTGATGTCTTTCAGTTCTTCACCCTAAACCCCACACATGATAGAATGGATTTGTAAAAGGAATCGAGATGATATAGAAGAACTATCTCAAAGTGTAGAATTCCACAACGTATTTGAGTCCTAGTTGCTCAGTCCCACCTACCTGATGAAGGTGAGGGATGGTGCGATCTTCCTGTGTGGAATCCCGGGAATACAGAGGAGGAGGACATCTCTCTGGTGGGTTCCCATTACTGGATCCATCTGTAGGAAACACAACAAGTTACCGGTAAGTCTAACTTGGTTTTTCCCAAGGCGTCTTTCAGGACAGCACCTGAGAGGATAACAGAGACTTACCCCCTTAGGGCGGGACAACAGCTTGCAGGACCTTTCTGTTAGTATTTGAACATGCTGGGCCCGAAGCCCCTGAGCAAATAACTTCAGAGCCAAGTCGATCGCCTTGAGCTCTCTCCAGTTTGAGGACTTGGTCGCCTCTTTCCTGGACCAGTTTCCCTGAGTGAAACCCTTTTCTAGGTGGGCTCCCCAACCCCAGGAACTGGCATCGGTTGTCAGCCTTTTTTCGATTGGAAAGGCCCAGACTAACCCCTCCAATAGGATATCCTGCCTTTTCCACCACCATAGTGACCTCTTCACTTGGGTTGGAACTCTTACCTCTGAGTCTAGGGATTCCAAATTGTGATCCCAAGATCTCAGAAGAAAAACCTGCAGATGTCTGAAGTGTAGTCTTGCCCACTGAACAGCTGGCATTGACGAAGTCAGAACACCCAGGGCTGACATGACCAATCTTACCGTCAGCTGCTGGCTGGTCTGCAAAAAAGACACTGTATCCTGGATTTTTCCTTTCTTCTCTGAAGGAAGAAAAATGTTTTGGCTTACCGAATTTATTATATACCCTAGAAACCGAATCTCCTGAGATGGTTCCAGGGAAGATTTTTGGAGATTTAGGATCCAACCTAGAGACTCCAGATGGCTGCATGCTCTGCTTAAATTGCTCCTCAATTCCTCTCTTGAGGGGGCGAAAAATAGCAGATCGTCTAAGTAAGGAATTACTGCGATTCCCTGAAGACGCAGCGGAGCTAGGGCCTCTGCCATTACTTTGGTAAAAATTCGGGGTGCGGATGATAGCCCGAAGGGTAGGGCTCTGAATTGCAGATGCTGAATTCTGCCTTCCAACTTTACCGCCAACCTGAGAAACCTCTGGGACTGGGATGAGATTGGAATATGCAGGTATGCATCCTTTAGATGCACTGACGCCATGAAACAACCTGGAGTCAGAAGATTTCTGGTGGTGAAAATTGAGTCCATCTTAAACTTTCTGTATTTGATGGCTCTGTTTAGTGGCTTTAAATTTAGAATTAAACGAAATCTTCCTGTTGGTTTTTTTACCAGGAAGACATGTGAATAGAAGCCCTCGTGCCATTCCTCTGGTGGCACTGGGATTACTACACCCTGCTGCATCAGTTCCTCCAGAGAGGATTTCATGGCCAGGGCCCTTATTGGATCTCGAGGAGCATTTGTTACCAGAAACCTTCTTGGGGGGCTTCTGGAAAACTCGAGAGTATAACCCTGCGAGAGAGTGGTCAGAATAAACTGATTTGTAGTTATCACTGACCACTGCGGAAGAAACTCTCGTAATCTTCCGCCGACCCGCAGAGATGAGTCATTGTTAGTTTTCGGCCTGTGAAGGAGGACGGAAGAGAATTCCGCCTTTGCCCTTCGCCTTTTGCGCGGACCAATTTTTTCTCCTGCCCTGAAACTTATTTTCCTGCTGTTGCTGTTGAGTTTTTTGAGGTCGAAAAAGACGTTTTGGGGTCTGCTTTTTCTTTATGACCGGAAAGGACTTCTTCTTATCGGCAGTTCTGTCTAGGATATTATCTAGATCAGGGCCAAAAAGAAGGTCACCTGAAAAGGGAATACCACAAAGTTTACTCTTTGAAGCTATATCACCTGGCCAGGTTTTTAGCCATAAAGCTCTTCTCGCAGCATTTGCTAAAGCTGCAGACCTAGCTGACATTTTGATAGCTTCAGCCGAAGCATCAGCAATATAAGCAACCGCAGAAATCAGGGTAGGAAAGGAATCTAAGATCTCCTGCTTGGGGGAATCTGCCACTATATGAGATCTAAGTTGGTTCACCCAGTATTCCAGATTCCTGGCTACACAGGTTGTGGCCATTGCTGGTTTTAAATTGCTCATGATTGATTGCCATGATCTCTTGAGCAAAAGATCCATGCATTTGTCCATTGGATCCCTTAGAACACCCATGTCTTCAAAAGACAGGTCTGTGGATCTTGAGACCTGTGAAAAGGCTGCATCCAACCTGGGCACCTTATTCCACAACGCAGAAGGGTCCTCCTCAAAAGGAAAGCGCCTTTTGTGGGCTCTGGAAAAAAAGGGCTTTTTCTCTGGATCTTGCCATTCTTTAGTAATGGCGTCAGAAATGACCGAATGAACCGGAAATGTTCGCCCCTTAGGCTCATTTAACCCTGCATACATGCGGTCATGAAGAGATAACTCCTTCTTTTCCTCACTTAAGCCAAGTGTAACATGGATAGCCTTAAGGAGTCCGTCTACCTCCTCTAGGGAAAGCTTAAATTTGGAAGGAGCCACCTCCGCTTCCTCACCCTCCTCCTCCGAATCTTTAACGGAAGGAGTAGGGGACTGCTCTTCCCTGATAGAGGGGCCTTCAGGTAAAGCTTCTACCATGGGGAAAGAAGTAGAACCCTGGGAAGCCTCAGAAGTGGATGGCTGACTAGCAGCTGGATTAACTAAAGAGTCACGAAAAGTCTGAATCGTGGCGTATAGTTCCTTCTTTACAGAGGCAACCAGATCATCACAAACTGAAGCTGATTCCTCCTTAACTAAAGAAGCGATGTATGTACTGCATAAAACTTTTTTCCAATTTTCTCCCATTTTGGCCCTGCAAGAAGGACATCTCTTTTTTGGGTCAGAGCTTTTAGCCTGTGAGAGAAAAGACAAAAAAAGCAAAAAAACAAGGGGACCTTTTAGTGAGACCCGGTCTCAGCTACACAAGAATCACCCACAGGTGCACTAAGAAGAAACCAGTCAGCCTCTAGTGCCCAGACAGGCCCCTTGCCACTAGGGGGTAAGAAAAAAGAAAATAGACCAAACCCAGGAAAAGGAAGAAAGGCAGACTTAAACTTCTGCTCCTACCTGAGCTTTACTGGCGCCTGTGCCTGTCCCCACCGCTGCAGACACTGAGTCCTCCATCTCTGGTATGCAGCTCCTCACTTGTGGTTTCATATGCCGCTTCCGGACTCCCATAGTGCATCTGCACCGGACCGGAAGCGGAAGTAGGCGCCAGTTCCTGTCCTCCCTCCTCCCCCCTTGCATCCACGCCGGAAATGACGCTTCTGCTGACCCAGTGACCCGCCTTGTCACTTCCGCCGCGCCTGCCGGCCAAAAAACATGGCGGCGGCGCACGCGCACCGCCGCTCCTACGACCGCGCAGATCACTGGGTCTACGGCTCTCACCGAGCACCAGGAGGGGAAGAGGAGCCCGATTGCTACCGCTGCAAAGGCTTGGGTAGGCCGGGAGGACAGCGGGTCTCCTAAAGGAGGAAAAAAAGAAAGGAAGCCCTGTCTCCCAGGAGCATCTGAGAGACCTTGACTCCCCTTCAAAAAGATGTTCCCTCCGGGCCGGAGGAAACACAAAAACTGAGGTATGGTAGGGAGGCGCCTCCCTTTAAAGTTTGGAGGAAGAAGGTGTTTCCTGTTTCCGGTGGGTGGAGTCGCTATCTCTCAGGTGCTGTCCTGAAAGACGCCTTGGGAAAAAGTACCCACATATGGCTGTGAAAGCCAGGAACCATTACATCACCTATAGGCTTCCATGGTGAAGCCACTATCAGTGGTCCCTCCTCTCCCCTGAAGCTTCTGCTGGATGAAACATGGAACTCGAATCACGTTACTGGACTGACCAGAATGGGCAGGAAGTAGGCAAGTATACACATTTATTTTTTTTAACCAGGATAGTTAATAGAGGTTGTGCAAAAAAGTTTTAACAGCGCCAAAGATGTGTATAATTAATCCAAATGGACTGCAGCTTTCTCAAAATTGACGTGGGTCAGTAGTGGTAAAATAATTCTAGCCCTCCTCTGTAACTCAAAACATGTAACCAGTAAAAAAATTTTAAACGTCGCCTATGGGGATATTTTAGTACCGAAGTTTGGCGCCATTCCACGAGCATGTGCAATTTTGAAGATTGACATGTTATCTATTTACTCGGCGTAACATCATCTTTCACATTATGCAAAAAAAAAATTGGACTAACTTTACCGCTTTATTTTTTTTAAAGCCCGAAACTGCGCAAATACTGTGCGAGATAAAAAGTTGCAAAGACTGCCACTGTATTCTCTAGTGTTATTAATACGGTGATCATTGCTAAAAAATACTGCACTATCACTGTATTAGGCCCCTTTCACACTGGGGCGGTGGGGGCGTCGGCGGTAAAACAACGATGTTTTTAGCGCTGTTTTACCGTCGTTTTTGCGGCTGTATTTGGCCGCTAGCGGTGCGGTTTTAACCCCCACTGGCGGGCGAAAAAGGGTTAAAACCGCTCGTACAGCACGGCTATAGCCGCGATATTGCCACGGTATAGCCGCGCTGTCCCATTGATTTCAATGGGCAGGAGCGGCGCTCCAAAGATGCGGCTCGCAGGACTTTTTTTTACCGTCCTGCCAGCGCACCGCTTCAATGTGAAAGCCCTCGGGCTTTCACACTGAACAAACAGCGGAGGCTGTTTAGGGGCGGTTTGCAGGCGGTATTTTTAGCACAATAACGCCTGCAAACCGCCCCAGTGTGAAAGGGGCCTTAGTGTCATTGGTCCCCAAAAAGTGTCAAAAGTGGCAGTTTCCTGGCAATATCACAGTCCCACTATAAGTCGCTGATCGCCGCCATTACTAGTAAAAAAAAAAAAAAAAAAAAATCCCATAGTTTGTAGACGCTGTAACTTTTGCGCAAACCAATCTATAATTCAGGCATATTGATATTTTTATTTTACCAAAAATATGTAGCAAAATACATATTTGCCTAAATTTATGAAGAAATTAAATTTTTTAAAAATTTTTTGGTGGATATGTTTTATAACAGAAAGTAAAAAAATATTGTTTTCAAAATTGTCGCTCTTTTTTGTTTTTATAAAATAAATAAAATAAAACCAGCAGAGGTGATCAAATGCCACCAAAAGAAAGCTCTATTTGTGGGGCAAAAAAGTAAATAAATAAATTTTGTTTGGGTATAGCGTCACACGTCTGCGCAATTGTCAGTTAAAGTAATGCAGCGCTGTATCACAGAAAATGGCCTGGTCAGTAAGGGGGGCATATCTTCCGGAGGTCAAGTGGTTAATGTTATTAATAATGTTCTATTTATGAAGACACTATACAGTATATAAGTAATGTTTCTATATTATTATTATTATACATGTTTTATAAAGCACCAACAGTTTGTGTGGCGCTGTAGAATAAGGATGAGCTCCGGCGTGTTCGAACAGCCCACGTGCCGAGCCCGCCAGAAAGTCGGCGCTGCGCTAATCACAGGCAGTGAGACATTTCCCGATCTCTGCAGCCGCACATCGGGAAATGTCTCACTGCCTGTGATTAGCGCAGCACAGTGCCGACCTCCTGGCGGGCTCTGCATGTGGGCTGTGCGAACGCGCCGGAGCTCATCCTTACTGTAGAACATGGAAGCAGATAGTACAGTTACTGTATTGATTATAATATACTCTATATATGTGTATATCATCATTTGCTGGAGATAAAAGACATCACAGTGACTATGGAGGAAGAGGACGGACATGACGGGGGGGGGTTACTGGGTGTAAATATAAATTAATAACTTATTACCTCCTCTGCTGCCTCTTCCAACGTCTTCTCTCTACTTCCTCCTGGCTCACCTTTCACCCGGAACTTCCTGTTTAAATCCCTACATCACTTCCTGTACATAAGATACCTCACTTCCTGTCTGTCTATCACTTCCTATCTGCACCTGACGTCACTTCCTCCCTAGTTGTGGTATCACTTCCTGTGTCTGTACAAACAAATCACACACTTCCTGTCCCACTCATAATTCGAAAAGATCTCCACCTTCAGAGTAATGTCATTAACCACTTCCCGCCCGCCCTATAGCGGATTGACGTCCGGGAAGTGGTTCTGTTATCCTGACTGGGCGTCATATGACGTCCAGCAGGATAACATGCCGCAGCGCGCCCCCGGGGGCGCGCATCGCGGCGATCGGTGGAGCGGTGTGTCAGTCTGACACACCGCTACACTGATCTTGGTAAAAAGCCTCCGGCGGAGGCTCTTTACCATGTGATCAGCCGTGTCCAATCATGGCTGATCACGCTGTCAATAGGAAGAGCCGTTGATCGGCTCTTCCTCACTCGCGTCTGACAGACGCAAGTAGAGGAGAGCCGATCGGCGGCTCTCCTGGCAGGGGCGCAGCCCCCGCGCAGATCACCCCACTGGACTACCAGGGATGCCACTAGGACCACCAGGAAAGGGGCAACGTGGATGGCCAGGTATGTACCCCATGGCCATCCACATGTGCCCAATCTGTGCCAATCAGTGCCCACAAATGGGCACTGATTGGCACTATTATGCCAACAATCTATTATGCCAATGCCCAGATCTGCCCAGCAATGCTATATCAGTGCCACCTGTCATTGCCCATCTGTGCCACCTGTCATTGCCCATTGGTGCCACCTGTCAGTGCCCATCTGTGCCCATCTGTGCCCACCTATCAGTGCCCATCAGTGCCACACATAAGTACCCATCAGTGCCACCCATATATACCAATCAATGCCACCTACGAGTGCCCATCAGTGCCGCCTATGTGTGCCCATCGGTGCCACCTATGAATGCCCATCAGTGCCGTATACCAGTGCCACCTATCAGTGCCCATCAGTGCCACCTATCAGTGCCGCCTATCAGTGCTCATCATCAGTGCCACCTCATCAGTGCCACCTCATCGGTGCCCATCAGTGCCGCCGTATCAGTGCCCATCAGTGCAGCTATATCAGTGCCCATTATTGAAGGAGAAAGCGTACTTATTTACAAAAAAATGTAACAGAAACAAAGAAAAACTTGTTTTTTTCGAAATTTTCGGTCTTTTTTTATTTGTTGCGCAAAAAATAAAAAACGCAGAGGTGATCAAATACCACCAAAAGAAAGCTCTATTTGTGGGAACAAAATGATAAAAAAATTGTTTGGGTACAGTGTAGCATGACCGCGCAATTGTCATTCAAATTGCAACAGCGCTGAAAGGTGAAAATTGGGCTGGGCGGGAAGGTGTCTAAGTGCCTGGTATTGAAGTGGTTAAAGGGGGAGTCCCGTCTATATTTACTATGTGAATATTATAAAATAACACTGCAATGGTTAAAAAATATGAATCACCAGATCCGGTGACCATCTTAAAAAAACTGCAGATCAAATCACAGAAAAATTAAGTATGTTCAGCTGAATTGCTGTGTTTTTCCTTTACATATTTTTTCCTCCCTTGCATTGTGTGTCTATGTGTCTGTAAGACTCTCATTTGTTCCTCTGTAATGAAGGAGTATTCTGTGAGTGGAATACATGTGTGCTGTATACACAAGTAGGCTCAGACTCTATTATATCATACTTGCCAACAGTCCCGATTTTAGGGTTGCCACCTTTTCTTCAAGCCAAACCTGAACACATTAGCAGCGCACGGCAAATATATATTTTTTTGTAGTACATTAAATTCATTACCTCTGTACAATGCAATGAAGAGCATTTTTTTATGTAGTATACACTATATACTATACATATCGTTTTGTGATTAAATAACATTTCTGGAGGGTTTGATGGGGGGCAGTATGTACAGGAGAGGAGTTCGGAGGGTATGATGGGGGCAGTATGTACAGGAGAGGAGCGCGGAGGGTATGATGGGGGTGGTATGTACAGGAGAGGAGTGTGGAGGGTATGATGGGGGGGGGGTATGTACAGGAGAGGAGTGCAGAGGGTATGATGGGGGCAGTATGTACAGGAGAGGAATGCGGATGGTATGATAGGGGTAGTATGTACAGGAGAGGAGTAGGGAGGGTATGATGGGGCAGTATGTACAGGAGAGGTATGCGGATGGTATGATAGGGGTAGTATGTACAGGAGAGGAGTGCAGAGGGTATGATAGGGGCAATATGTACAGGAGAGGAGTGCGGAGGGTATGATGGGGGCAGTATGTGCAGAAGAGGAGTGTGGGGGGTATGATGGGGGGTGGTGTGTGCAGGAGAGGAGTGTGGAAGGTATAATGGGGTGGTATGTACAGGAGAGGAGTGTGGAGGGTATAATGGGGGCAGTATGTGCAGGAGAGGAGTGCGGAGGGTATGATGGGGGCAGTATGTGCAGGAGAGGAGTGCGGAGGGTATGATGAGGGCAGTATGTGCAGGAGAAGAGTGCGGAGGGTATGATGGGGCGGTATTACAGGAGAGGAGTGCGGAGGGTATGATGGGGGCAGTATGTGCAGGAGAGGAGTGCAGAGGGTATGATGGGGGCGGTATGTACAGGAGAGGAGTGCGGAGGTTATGATGGAGGCGGTATGTACAGGAGAGGAGTGCCGAGGGTATGATGGGGGCAGTATGCACAGGAGAGGAGTGCCGAGGGTATGATGGGGGCAGTATGTACAGGAGAGGAGTGCAGAGGGTATGATGGGGCAGTATGTGCAGGAGAGGAGTGCGGAGGGTATGATGGGGCAGTATGTGCAGGAGAGGAGTGCGGAGGGTATGATGGGGGCAGTATGTACAGGTGGCATTGATGCGTATCAGTGCTCATCAATGCTGCCTAACAGTGCCCAACAATTCTGCCTATCAATGCCATCTATCAGTGCTCATCAATGCCACCTATCAGTGCTCATCAATGCCACTTATCAATCCTGCATTTCAGTGCCCATCAATTCTGCCTATCAGTGCCACCTATCAGTGCCATCAATGCCGCCTATCAGTATCCATCCATGCCGCCTACCAGTGCCCATCAGTGCTGTCTATCACAACCCATCAGTGCTGCCTATCACAACTCATCAGTGCTGCCTATCACAACTCATCAGTGCTGCCTATCACAACTCATCAGTGCTGCCTATCACAACTCATCAGTGCTGCCTATCACAACTCTTCCATGCTGCCTCTCAGTGCCCATCAATGCCGCCCTTTCAGTGCCCATCAGTGCTGCCTATCAGTGTCTATCAATCCCACCTATCAGTGCCCATTAGTGCCTCCCATAAGTGCTTATCGGTTATTGACAGTTCTCCCTCTCTCCTCTCTTGCACGATCTGCTCCTTCTCCGACCCCCCCCCCTCTCCTGTGTGTACTCTGCGGGAAGTCAAGTGTGAAGCTAACAAGCTCACACAGGACAGAGAGGGGGTGGTTGAAAATGGAGCAGATCGTGCAAGAGAGGAGAGAGGGAGTACTGTCAATTAAGGCTGTGAGCTGTATAAAAGATACACGCTCTCTGCTCAGAGCCATGTGATTAGCAACCCCGCTGGGGCCCCGACAGTGGCGGAATGCCAGGGCCCAGTCGCAAGTGCGACTGCTGCGACTCTGGTAGTTCTGCCACTGACCGATACTAGGGAGTTAGAAGCACCAACACTCCCTGTATAGCTTTTCTGACAGCTGCTTCTGTTTCTATCCCTCCCGCGGCTGTCAGGGAGATTGGTGCTTGTAACTGCCCCCACTGCCGCACCAATCACCCCCCCAGGCTGTCCCCCTCTTTGCTCCTCCTGTGTGCTCCCTGGATCCTCCTCTGTGCTCCCCTTGTCCTCTGGGTCCCGATCCATTTTGTCCTCCGTGTCCCCCTGCGTCCTCCCCGGCTCTCCGTGTCCTCCTCTGGGCACTGATCCGTTTAGTCCTCCAGGTCCCCCTGCGTCCTCCCCGGCTCTCCATGTCCTCCTCCCGTCCCCCCATGTCCCGGATCTTTCAGTATGGAGAATGGATGAAGGAGGCAGTAAATCTGTAATTTACCGGCTCCTTCCTTTTCCGAATGCACAGTCAGTGATCACTGACTTTGACCATTCATAACTAAGCATCGTAAACTTTAAATGGCTCTATATTTAGGATGTATCTGGTCTATAAACCAGAGGCTCTGGATGGAGAGTTGGATAAATTGCTCTATATTTAGGATGTATCTGGTCTTTTTTTCCCCCCAGAATAACATATGCCTTATGGTTACCAAGTAGAAATACTTTGTTTCAATGTATTTAATTGTTTTATAACACAACATAAGAAATCAGAAGCAAGCATACAGGTCACCGCAGGGGCTAAAGAATGATCAAGAATTACAGAGAGATCCAAAAGGAATATAAACAGAATAATCATAGTTTAACACCTTTATGCAATTGGGATGATATTGAAGGTTAATAAATGCGAAATGGAAAGAAAAGGGGGGAAAAAAAAGTCTATATGCCATGGCATATAGACTTCTACATCCCAGGGGAGTAGAAATGCTTTCATAAAGGAAAGGAAGTCTATACAATATTAATGACTGCGGCCTCTAAAAAGACACGCTCTTGTAATTTCGAGGACAAAAATGTAATAATCTCTCCCACTTAGATTGCTGATCAAGGCCCAAATCGATTTGCTTCCATATTCTCCAGCCACTGCGCTATTGTTTAGCTGTTGTTTCTGGAACACTGCAAAGTCATTTTTTGCATTTGTACAGAATACAGTGTGGTACTAAAAAAAAGATCACAAGTGACTTCCTATGCCACTTTTTGGCAATTTGCATATAGTTGACAACATTAACATTTGTTTTGTTCTTTAACCCCTTCACACCTAAGGATGAAACAAATCTAAATGCCTAAGCCCAATTTTTTGACTTTGACATGTGTTAGTAACTTTTGTTCATCCAGGTGGATTATACCTTGTTTTTTTCAGGAGCTTTCATTTGGTGGTAAATGGCAATGGATATCTCCTGCCTTTTTTTTTTTATTCTCAAAGGAAATCTGGCCCAAATAGAAAATAAAATCATACCACATATGTGTACAGTGCTTGAAAAAGTATTCATACCCCTTGAAATTTTCCACATTTTGTCATGTTACAACCAAAATGTAAATGTATTTTATTGGGATTTAACTAAAATCGAGTGGAACCAACTGCCTTCAGAAGTCACCTAATTAGTAAATAGAGTCCACCTGTGTGTAATCTAATCTCAGTATAAATACAGCTGTTCCATGAAGCCCCCAGAAGTTTGTTAGAGAACTTTAGTGAACAAACAGCATCATGAAGGCTAAGGAACACACCAGACAGGTCAGGGATAAAGTTGTGGAGAAGGTTAAAGCAGGGTTAGTTTATAAAACAATATCACAAAGCTTTAAACATCTCACGGAGCACTGTTCAATCCATCGTCCAAAAATGGCAAGAGTATGGCACAACTGCAAACCTACCAAGACATGGCTGTCCACCTAAACTGACAGTCCGGGCAAGGAGAGTGTAACGAAACGTCCCTACACTCCGCTTCAGTGCTTTTGTCATATACCATTTCCTCCCAGTCTGAATATAGATATCAGATATTCCAAGCGCTCACAAGCACAAAACAAGACAATACTTGTTTAGTTGCTAAACATAGACTCTTTTATTAGAACCAAAATACAAGTCTTTATATACAGTTAAAGAGGAGGTTCCCCCCTCCTTCTCATATTACTCTAATGCCCCGTACACACGGTCGGATTCTCCGATGGAAAATGTCCGATCGGAGCGTGTTGTCGGAAATTCCGACTGTGTGTGGGCTCCATCGGACATTTTCCATCGGATTTTCCGACACACAAAAGTTGGAGAGCAGGAGATAAAATTTTCCGACAACAAAATCCGTTGTCGGAAATTCCGATCGTGTGTACACAAATCCGACGGACAAAGTGCCACGCATGCTCAGAATAAATAAAGAGATGAAAGCTATTGGCCACTGCCCCGTTTATAGTCCCGACTCACATGTTTTAGGTCACCGCGTTTAAAACTATCGGATTTTCCGACAACTTTGTGTGACCGTGTGTATGCAAGACAAGTTTGAGCCAACATCCGTCGGAAAAAATCCTAGGATTTTGTTGTCGGAATGTCCGAACAAAGTCCGACCGTGTGTACGGGGCATAACAATACAACTGTAACCAGAAACAGAATTAACATGAGCTAATTAACTAATCCCTTAAAGCAGCCGATGTGACTCCGTGCCCTCCTGGGCATTGTTATGATTAATCAGGATTTCACTACAGGTCAGACTTGTTGTCACCCAGCTTCACACAGTAGATTATAAGTATAAACACAGAACTCCTTCATACAATTGCAGGGTTAATTAGAACAAACAACAATGTGGCAAGCCAGACTAGACTCATTTACATTATACAGTGAGGTCCATAAATATTGGGACATCGACACAATTCTAATCTTTTTGGCTCTATACAACACCACAATGGATTTGAAATGAAAAGAACAAGATGTGCTTTAACTGCAGACTTTCAGCTTTAATTTGAGGGTATTTACATCCAAATCGACTTGGATTTGGATGTAAATACCCTCCACACTACATTCTCTAACAGCTCTCCTCCACCATCCACACTACATTCTCTGACAGCTCTCCTCCACCATCCACACTACATTCTCCGACAGCTCTCCTCCACCATCCACACTACATTCTCCGACAGCTCTCCTCCACCATCCACACTACATTCTCCGACAGCTCTCCTCCACCATCCACACTACATTCTCCGACAGCTCTCCTCCACCATCCACACTACATTCTCCGACAGCTCTCCTCCACCATCCACACTACATTCTCCGACAGCTCTCCTCCCACCATCCACACTACATTCTCCGACAGCTCTCCTCCCATCATCCACACTACATTCTCCGACAGCTCTCCCCCCACCATCCACACTACATTCTCTCTCCGACAGCTCTCCTTCACCATCCACACTACATTCTCCTCCACCATCCACACTACATTCTCCAACAGATCTCCTCCACCATCCACACTACATTCTCCGACAGCTCCCACCATCCACACTACATTCTCCGGCAGTTCTCCTCCACCATCCACACTACATTCTCCGACATCTCTCCTCCCACCATCCACACTACATTCTCCGACAGATCTCCTCCACCATCCACACTACATTCTCCGACAGCTCCCACCATCCACACTACATTCTCCGACAGTTCTCCTCCACCATCCACACTACATTCTCCGACAGCTCTCCCCCCACTATCCACACTACATTCTCTGACAGCTCTCCCCCCACCATCCACACTACATTCTCTCTCCGACAGCTCTCCTTCACCATCCACACTACATTCTCCTCCACCATCCACACTACATTCTCCAACAGATCTCCTCCACCATCCACACTACATTCTCCGACAGCTCCCACCATCCACACTACATTCTCCGGCAGTTCTCCTCCACCATCCACACTACATTCTCCGACATCTCTCCTCCCACCATCCACACTACATTCTCCGACAGATCTCCTCCACCATCCACACTACATTCTCCGACAGCTCCCACCATCCACACTACATTCTCCGACAGCTCTCCCCCCACTATCCACACTACATTCTCTGACAGCTCTCCTCCACCATCCACACTACATTCTCCGACAGCTCTCCTCCACCATCTATACTACATTCTCCAACAGCTCTCCTCCACCATCCACACTACATTCTCCGACAGCTCTCCTCCCTCCATCCACACTACATTCTCCGACAGCTCTCCTCCACCATCCACACTACATTCTCCGACAGCTCTCCTCCACCATCTACACTACATTCTTTGACAGCTCTCCTCCACCATCCACACTACATTCTCCGACAGCTCTCCTCCACCATCCACACTACATTCTCCGACAGCTCTCCTCCCTCCATCCACACTACATTCTCCGACAGTTCTCTCACCATCCACACTACATTCTCCGACAGATCTCCTCCACCATCCACACTACATTCTCTGACAGATCTCCTCCCACCATCCACACTACACTGAATTTTGTGTTGTTTAACAAGATTATTTTTCCTAAAGATTGCCCACACTCTGAACATAAATATGGAAGGTTAACCATGTGAATTCTCTGGTGTTGCAGGTGTCCTTTATGAGTGAAAAATGTCCCGCACTTATATAAAAGGAAGTTTACCCGTGTGAATTCTCTGATGTCTAACAAGGGCTCCTTTCTGAGTGAAAGATTTCCCGCACTCTGAACAAGAAAAAGGACGCTCACCCGTGTGAATTCTCTGGTGTATAACAAGGGTTCCTTTATCAGTGAAAGATTTCCCGCACTCTGAACACAAATAAGGACGCGCACCCGTGTGAATTCGCTGATGATCAAGAAGAGCAGTTTTTTTAAGAAAAGCTTTCCCGCACTCTGAACATGAGTAAGGACGCTCCCCTGTGTGAATTTTCTGATGTAGAACAAGGTCTCCTTTACGAGTGAAAGACTTCCCGCACTCTGAACATGAATAAGGACGCTCACCTATGTGAATTTTCTGATGTAGAACAAGGCTTCCTTTCTGAGTGAAAGACTTCCCGCACTCTGAACATGAATAAGGACGCTCACCTGTGTGTAATGTCTGATGTAGAACAAGGCCTCCTTTCTGAGTGAAAGATTTCCCACACTCTGAACATGAATAAGGACGCTCACCCGTGTGAATTTTCTGATGTCTAACAAGGCGTTTTTTATGAGTAAAAGATTTCCCGCACTCTGAACATGAATAGGTACGCTCAACGGTGTGAATTTTGTGATGTTTAGAAAGACCTCTCTTGTTTTTGAAAGATTTCCCGCACTCTGAACATGAATATGGATGCTCACCCGTGTGAATTCTGTGATGTTTAACAAGGCCTTTTTTTTGACTAAAAGATTTCCCGCACTCTGAACATGAATAAGGACGCTCACCTGTGTGAATTTTCTGATGTAGAACAAGGCCTCCTTTCCGAGTGAAAGATTTCCCGCACTCTGAACATGAATAAGGACGTTCACCCGTGTGAATTTTCTGATGGCTAACAAGGCCTTCTTTATGAGTAAAAGATTTCCCGCACTCTGAACATGAATAGGGGCGCTCACCAGTGTGATTTCTCTGATGTCTAACAAGACGATTTTTCTTAAGGAAAGATTTCCCGCACTCTGAACATGTATAGGGAAGGTCACCTGTGTGATATTTCTGATGTCGCAAAAGATTTCCTTTCTGATTGAAACATTTCCCGCACTCTGAACATGAGAATAGATTGTCACCTCGGTGATCTCCATCATGGGGTGAGGAAGATTCCTCGGCATTAGAAGGATCTGTTGATCGATCTGCAGTGTGAGATCTTACATGGATATTTACAATCATAGTATGTGATTGATGAGAAGATTCCCCCTGATCAGAGGGATCCATTGATGTCTCCGGACAGGAAGGTCTGTGATGTATATTTTGTGTATTTGGATTTCCTCCTGGAGGATCCTGTGTGATGACATTATCTTCTGACTTACAATCAGCAGATAATAGAAGATGTCTCTCCGAGGAATTCCTGACATCACATCCATCTGTTGGAAAGAAGTAAAACAAATATAATAAATCTCAGTAGATGACAAATAACTGGAGTTTTAGCTCCTCCTCCCCATCAGTGGAATAAGTGGAAATGCCGATCTCACAGCCTTCTTTCATTAGATGCGGAGAGGGCCTTTGATCGCTTGGATTGGAGGTTTATGGTAGCATCTCTGAAACAAGTAGGTCTCCCGGTGGAATTTATACAAAAAATAATGGCTTTATATACCACTCCTTCGGCAAGGATAAGGGTCATTTAAAAGTACTCGTGGCTATTAATGAATTGTCGGTCCCGGCAATACGCATAAAAGTCAATGAAAAAAACGGCATGGGATTCCCCCCACAGTCTGGTATGGATTTTGAGGGGGACGCCACGCCATTTTTAAAAAAAAATTTGGCGCGGGGTTCCCCTTAATATCCTTACCAGACCTGAAGGGCCTGGTATAGAATTTGGGGGTACCCCCACGCAATTTTTTTAAAAATTTTGGTTCGGGGTTCTCCTTATATTCATACCAGACCCAAAGGGCCTGGTAATGGACTGTGGGGGAAACCTATGCCGTTTTTTTCAATGACTTTTATGTGTATTGCCGGGACCGATAATTCATTAATAGCCGCAAGTACTTTTAAATGACTTTTTTTCCTTTAGAAATGTCATTTTGCTGTCAGACTGTTCTAAAAACGGGAAACATGCGCCCCTTTACAGGCATACTATAGACACCCCCCAGGTATGAAATTTAAAGGAATATTACACTTATATTGTTTGACTTTAAGAATTATTAAAATCACTGCTCCCGAAAAAACGGCCATTTTTTAAAACTTTTTTTTGCATTGATACATGTCCCCTGGGGCAGGACCCAGGTCCCTAAACACTTTTTATGACAATAACTTGCATATAAGCCTTTAAAATTAGAACTTTAGATTATTCATGTTCATTTCCCATAGACTTTAACGGTGTTCGCGTGTTCAAACAAATTTTTTGCCTGTTCGCATGTTCTGCTGCAAACCGAACAAGGGGGAGTTCGGCGCATCCCTAACCTTGATTAGTCAATTTCAACTTGGGGCTAGGGGGAAACACTCCTGAAAAGAGAGTTGGGGAGAATGGCGATATACAAGATGGATATTCTACCTTGTTTTTTATATTTACTGTATATCAAACGTTACCTATAGCACTTCCGAGGGCGTTCTTCCGTTCATTACAGTCTAGCTTAGTAAGGTGTCTCTGGCCGAACTCCACAGCTAGGCTCCGCTAGGACATCTTAGTAAAGCGGGAAACAGAGGGGGGGGGGGGAACGGGTCTACCGCATATGTAAATGTACCATATAGCATCTGTATTGACCAGAATAGTGGATTGGTTTTATAACGGTAAATCAAAACAGTGGGTAACTATTGAGTAACAAATAACACCTGTCCCCTTGTCCTCCCTTCCGTGGATTATGCGTGAATATACACGAATGCTATCCTAAGTATATGGCTGTATGGTCTCCCTGGATTGATTTTTTGGGCTCTGGTGATCTGGGATCTTTATTATAAATAGTCTTTTTTGTAATTAGTTTTTATTCTATGACGCGGTTCTGATTTAGGGAGGCGGTTCCCCAGATGGACTGTTGGAGAAATGGATAGACTTGTTTGTAAAAAAATGTCCTTTTTTTTTCTTCTTTCTCTTCTTCTGTCGCTTCTTACTCTTTTTTTCTTTCTTTTTAGAGTTTAGTTTGTCGTGCTTTGGGGTAGATTCTTGCCCAAGTGAAGTAATGGTTATCCAAGTACAAATGCCTTTCCTGAATAGGTGGTAAGACATAATTATATTGATCTACAAAATATTGGAAAGGATTGTCTTTCTCAACATCTGTTAATGTTTTGATATATGGGATCTAGTTGATCCAGATTATGGGCTTTTGTATGTAATTTTGCAATTTATTTAATAAAAAAGTGTAAAATAATTGGTTCAATAAAGGCCTTCTATAAAAAAAAGGCTTCCTTAACCAAGACGCGTTAGTGTTTTTTTTTTACTACATAGAATTGTCTGTATTTGGCTGTTAAATTATAAAGAGTTTGCAGATCATATATGGACTCCAGTATGATTTTTTTTCTAAAAATGTCGGTTACACAAAAGTGGTGACGGGTTCTGATTTTTGAAGTTTTATTGAAGCTTGGCAAATGCCTTTTGTGTGTTGATTTTCTATTTGTTTTAAAGGGGCCCAGTAGAACCCTGACTCAGTAGTACCCCCACTCAGAGGATCCCCAGCTTATTAGTACCCTCGTTCAGCAGATCCCATGTTCAGTAGTATCCCCCAGCTCTGCTGATCCTCTGCCGACTGCTCGTGACTTATTTCTGGTTAAAGGATATTAAACACCCAAAACAACTAAGACACAATGGGTAAAATGTATTTTTGCATTAATAACGGCTATGGGGAGTAATGGAGATGTCATAGCATTTTCTGGAAACATGAAATTATATTGAGGAATGGAGATGGACCTTTCATATGGTGTACAGTATCTCCTCCTCATTTGTTGGGAACATGACATTATATTGAGGAATGGAGATGGACCTTTCATATGGTGTACAGTATCTCCTCCTCATTTGTTAGGAACATGACGTTATATTGAGGAATGGAGATGGACCTTTCATATGGTGTACAGTATCTCCTCCTCATTTGTTAGGAACATGACATTATATTGAGGAATGGAGATGGACCTTTCATGTGGTGTACAGTATCTCCTCCACATTTGTTGGGAACATGACATTATATTGAGGAATGGAGATGGAGCTTTCATGTGGTGTGGTTTGCGCAAATGTTATAGCGTCTACAAACTATGTGATTTATTTATGAAATCTTAATTCATTTTTTATTTTTTACTAGTAATGGCGGCGATCAGCGACTTATAGCGTGACTGCGATATTGTGACGGACAAATCGGAATACCTGACACTTTTGACATTTTTGGGAACTAGTGACACCAATACAGTGATCAGTGCTAACAATATGCACTGTCACTGTACTAATGATGCTGGCTGGGACAGGGGTAAACATCTAGGATGATCAAGGGATAAAATGTGTGGCCAACATGTGTTAGGCTAAGTTCCCACTGGCATTAAAAGCAGGCGTTTGAGAAGTAAAATGAGACTGTGACCCGCTTCTTCCATAGTGCCTATACTTACTTCTGTGGATAGGTGGAGATATTTTTTCCTCTTCACTTTTCATAATCATCCCGACCTCCTCCGTGGACAGCTGATCACCCTCCACATATGTCTCTACTTCTTCTTCTTTAACCTCAGCTTTTATATTAAACCGCTCTTCACCCTAAATAATAAAAAAATCTATTAAAGTCAACTGAAATAAAAATGACAGCAGCTTTCCATTACCTAATACATCAATAAAAGTTTTTCTCAAAACCTCTTTCAGGACAGCACCTGGAGAGAGCGCAGCTCCACCCAGTTTCCTAGGAAACACTGCGATCAATGTCTTTTAAAGGCAGGACACTTCCACCATGTCCTCGGTTGTAGAGTTTCCTCCGCCATGGTGGAAGCGCTGCGAGGAACTACGGATGTGCTGCACTCTATTCAGGCAGAGGTCCTGTGCATGGGAGTTTTTTTTGTTTCTTTTTCCTTTTCTTAGACCCTGGGGTCTTTGGGCCATCCCAGCATCCTCCCAGATAGGCGGGGGGTATTCTGGAGCTCCCCGCTCGGCAAGAGCTTGGGTGCCGGCCAGGGGGGGGTCTGTCAGAACGTGGAGCCAGGAGAGGCGTATCCTTCCCGGGCTTTCATTAGTTCCGGATTCCGATGGCGGGTGATCTCATTTCCGGAAGGGACGGGACTTCCGGTCGGGTGCATGGCTTCCAGCCTGCGGAATGCAGGAGAAGGAGGGCGGGCCCTGGCTGGTGTACACGTCCGGTCTTCGCAGTGGCGAAGAGACTGGGAGTTTCTTTTTAAAAAGTTGCGATGGCCGCAATGTTCGCTGCGCGAAATGGAGTCAGTGGCAGTGGCGGGAGCAGGAGCCACAGGTGCCAGCCAAGTCCAGGTAAGCAGGGGCACAGGCCCCATGGCTGTTACCTATAGGGCTATGTTTTTTTTCCCCTCCTCCCCTCCCCTGGGCATTAGTATAGGGGAGGAGGGGGTCTGCACCATAAGCCTTGGTTTACCTCACGGAGGGGTATGGTTGGATGGTCGGCCCCCCCCTATTACTTTTATGGGGGGGCTGTTAGGTATCCTTGGGGGAAGGAGGGGGGTTATGGTTAGGTCCTAATCTAGTATTTTTTTTTTAAATAAATGTAAGCGGTGTAAGTACCTAAACATGACTTGGTATCAGGCTCTTGTACTCCCTGAACATAAGAGCTCAGACTGGGAGAGGGAGAAACAGAACAAGTGACCAATCAGCTGTGCTGCAATTTTAACAAGAACTGATAGCAGGAGGGAGCAGCGTGACAGAGAGATGAGCTCATCAGTCTGCTGTTTCTCCTGTCACTGTCCAGTCACAGACTGGGGGAGGGACAAGACCAGCAGGTATTACTGATCTGAAGTAGAGCAAAAATCAGGTCTACTGCCCATTTCCTGTGAGCCCAGGAAGCCCGGGACCCAGTCCCTAGTGGGACATCATCACATCAGCCTGGACTTACAGGAGCAAAGAACAGCACCATGTCATTCAGTATGCACCCCCATTGGAAGAACACAAGGAGGAAGAGGACCCACAATGACATGTGACTGGACTTAACAGCCACAGAAAAAAAAAGAACGTATATTGATTAAAAAGAAAAAAAGGGAATGAGCTAGAAACCAAAGATGTAGAAGTAAGCATTAAAACAAGAATCTATAAAAAAATAATGTCCTCTCATAGCTTAGAATGCATATTTAGGTCTACATGTCCAGCCCCACCTACCTGATCCTGGTAAGGGATGGTGTGATCCTCCTGTATGGAATCCTGGGAATACAGAGGACGGGGACATCTCTCGCCCTAAACCCCAAAGATGATAAAATACATTTATAAAATGGAGCAAGACATTATATAGAAAAATATCATCTCATAGCTTAGAATACATATGAGTTCCAATTGCTCGGTCCTATCTACCTGATGGTGAGGGATGGTGTGATCTTCCTGTGTGGAATCCCAGGAATACAGAGGACCTCCCTCCTCCATTGACTGCTGAGCTCCACTCATCGACATCTCTTCTTCTTCCCTTTTAATCTCAGCTTTGATGTCTTTCAGTTCCTCATTCTAAACCCCAAAGATAGTAGAATATATGTGTAAAATGGAACATGTCCTCTCATAGCTTAGATTTATGTTCTCGTTGCTCAATCCCACCTACCTGATGATGGTGAGGGATGCTTTGACCTTCCTGTGTGGAATCCCGGGAATACAGAGGACGGGGACATCTCTCTTGTGTGTTCTCCTCCTCCATAGACTGCTGATCCGCAAACATCTCTTCTTTTTCTACTTTAACCTCAACTTTGATGTCTTTCAGTTCTTCACCCTAAACCCCAAACATGATAGAATGGATTTGTAAAAGGAATCAAGAGATGATATAGAAGAATTATCTCAAAGTGTAGATTTCTACAATGTATTTGAGTCCTAGTTGCTCAGTCCCACCTACCTGATGATGGTGAGGGATGGTGTGATCTTCCTGTGTGGAATCCCGGGAATACAGAGGAGGAGGACATCTCTCTGGTGGGTTCCCATCACTGGATCCATCTATAGGAAACACACACACTGACTGAATACATTGTTTTTATGTGTTTATCAGATGATGGGGGATCTAGGTGGACCCTCCGTACTGCTCTCTCCTTTACAATAAAGTCTCCTCTTACCCGGTGATGTGAGGGGCGGCTGATTGTCCATCATGACGTCCTTGTAGAGATCCTGGTGTCCTTCTAAATACTCCCACTCCTCCATGGAGAAATAGACAGTGACCTCCTGACACCTTATAGGAACCTGACACACACAATGATACAGTCACCATCCAGACACATCCCTTGTCTGTTACTGGATAATGTCCCAGAATTCCCGGCACCGCTCACCTCTCCTCTCAGCAGATCAATGATCTTCTTGGTGACTTCTAGAATCTTCTTGTCATTGATTCTCTGATGTTTCAGGGAATGAGGTGAAGGCACTGTAATGGCAAAATGGTCACCAGACTTTACCAGAGGAAAACTCTGCATTGAAAGAACAACACTAATGTCATGTGACCTCCCAGAATCCTCTTCACTTCCCTGGTCATGGTTGTGTTTTATTAATAGAGATGACTGATGCCATGTGACCTCCCAGAATCCTCCTCGCCTCTCCGGTCCTGTCAGTGTTTTATTATTAGAGATAAGAGTGATGTCATGTGACCTCCCAGAATCCTCCTCACCTCTCCGGTCAGGTCTGTGTTTTATTAATAGAGATAAGAGTGATGTCATGTGACCTCCCAGAATCCTCCTCACCTCTCCAGTCAGGTCTGTGTTTTATTAATAGAGATAAGAGTGATGTCATGTGACCTCCCAGAATCCTCCTCACCTCCCCAGTAAGCAGGTAGATGATTATCAGGGTGAGGTTGAACGTAGAATTCCAGCTAAAGCCTAACTAGTCTTAAAAATGCTCCCTCCCCCTCCTAACAACTGTACTAACGAACCTGTGTAAAAAAGACATATATACTTATCTATTTTCAGCCCACATTGGTCCGGTCACAGGATCCCCTTTGTCATACAATGTCATTTGCGGGGGAATAGAGAAAGTACCCACATATGGCTGTGAAAGCCAGGAGCCATTACATCACCTATAGGCTTCCATGGTGAAGCCACTATCAGTGGTCCCTCCTCTCCCCTGAAGATTCTGCTGGATGAAACATGGAATTCGAATCACGTTACTGGACTGACCAGAATGGGCAGGAAGTGGACAAGTATACACATTTATTTATTTTTTTTAACCAGGATAGTTAATAGAGGTTGTGCAAAAAAGTTTTAACAGCGCCAAAGATGTGTATAATTAATCCAAATGGACTGCAGCTTTCTCAAAATTGACGTGGGTCAGTAGTGGTAAAATAATTCTAGCCCCCCTCTGTAACTCAAAACATGTAACCAGTAAAAAAATTTAAAACGTCGCCTATGGGGATATTTTAGTACCGAAGTTTGGCGCCATTCCACGAGCATGTGCAATTTTGAAGATTGACATGTTATCTATTTACTCGGCGTAACATCATCTTTCACATTATGCAAAAAAAAAAAATTGGACTAACTTTACCGTTTTATTTTTTTTAAAGCCCGAAACTGCGCAAATACTGTGCGAGATAAAAAGTTGCAAAGACTGCCACTGTATTCTCTAGTGTTATTAATACGGTGATCAGTGCTAAAAAATACTGCACTATCACTGTATTAGTGTCATTGGTCCCCAAAAAGTGTCAAAAGTGGCAGTTAGTTTCCTGGCAATATCACAGTCCTGCTATAAGTCGCTGATCGCCGCCATTACTAGTAAAAAAAAAAAAAAATATCTCATAGTTTGTAGACGCTATAACTTTTGCGCAAACCAATCTATAATTCAGGCATACTGATATTTTTATTTTACCAAAAATATGTAGCAAAATACATATTTGCCCAAATTTATGAAGAAATTAGATTTTTTAAACTTTTTTGGGTGGATATGTTTTATAATAGAAAGTAAAAAAATATTGTTTTCAAAATTGTCGCTCTTTTTTGTTTTTATAAAATAAAACCAGCAGAGGTGATTAAATACCACCAAAAGAAAGCTCTATTTGTGGGGCAAAAAAATAAATAAATACATTTTGTTTGGGTACAGCGTCACACGTCTGCGCAATTGTCAGTTAAAGTAATGCAGCGCTGTATCACAGAAAATGGCCTGGTCAGTAAGGGGGGCATATCTTCCGGAGGTCAAGTGGTTAATGTTATTAATAATGTTCTATTTATGAAGACACTATACAGTATATAGGTAATGTTTCTATATTATTATTATTATACATGTTTTATAAAGCACCAACAGTTTGTGTGGTGCCGTAGAATAAGGATGAGCTCCGGCATGTTCGCACAGCCCGCGTGCCGAGCCCGCCAGAAAGTCGGCGCTGCGCTAATCACAGGCAGTGAGACATTTCCCGATCTCTGCAGCCGCACATCGGGAAATGTCTCACTGCCTGTGATTAGCGCAGTGCAGTGCCGACCTCCTGGCGGGCTCTGCGAACACGCCGGAGCTCATCCTTACTGTAGAACATGGAAGCAGATAGTACAGTTACTGTATTGATTATAATATACTCTATATATGTGTATATCATCATTTGCTGGAGATAAAAGAAGTCACAGTGACTATGGAGGAAGAGGACGGACATGACGGGGTGTTACTGGGTGTAAATATAAATTAATAACTTATTACCTCCTCTGCAGCCACTTCCAACGTCTTCTCTCTACTTCCTCCTGGCTCACCTTTCACCCGGAACTTCCTGTTTAAACCCCTACATCACTTCCTGTACATAAGATACCTCACTTCCTGTCTGTCTATCACTTCCTATCTGCACCTGACATCACTTCCTCCCCAGTTGTGGTCACTTCCTGTGTCTGTACAAACAAATCACACACTTCCTGTCCCACTCATAATTCGAAAAGATCTCCACCTTCAGAGTAATGTCATTAAAGGGGGAGTCCCGTCTATATTTACTATGTTAATATTATAAAATAACATTGCAATGGTTAAAAAATACGAATCACCAGATCCGGTCACCATCTTGAAAAAACTGCAGATCAAATCACAGAAAAATTAAGTATGTTCAGCTGAATTGCTGTGTTTTTCCTTTACATATTTTTTTCCTCCCTTGCATTGTGTGTCTATGTGTCTGTAAGACTCTCATTTGTTCCTCTGTAATGAAGGAGTATGCTGTGAGTGGAATACATGTGTGCTGTATACACAAGTAGGCTCAGACTCTATTATATCATACTTGCCAACAGTCCCGATTTTAGGGTTGCCACCTTTTCTTCAAGCCAAACCTGAACACATTAGCAGCGCACGGCAAATATATATTTTTTTGTAGTACATTAAATTCATTACCTCTGTACAATGCAATGAAGAGCATTTTTTTATGTAGTATACACTATATACTATACATATAGTTTTGTGATTAAATAACATTTCTGTAGGGTTTGATGGGGGGCAGTATGTACAGGAGAGGAGTTCGGAGGGTGTGATGGGGGCAGTATGTACAGGAGAGGAGCGCGGAGGGTATGATGGGGGTGGTATGTACAGGAGAGGAGTGTGGAGGGTATGATGGGGGTGGTATGTACAGGAGAGGAGTGCAGAGGGTATGATGGGGGCAGTATGTACAGGAGAGGAATGCGGATGGTATGATAGGGGTAGTATGTACAGGAGAGGAGTAGGGAGGGTATGATGGGGCAGTATGTACAGGAGAGGTATGCGGATGGTATGATAGGGGTAGTATGTACAGGAGAGGAGTGCGGAGGGTATGATAGGGGCAGTATGTACAGGAGAGGAGTGCGGAGGGTATGATGGGGGCAGTATGTGCAGAAGAGGAGTGTGGAGGGTATGATGGGGGGCGGTGTGTGCAGGAGAGGAGTGTGGAAGGTATAATGGGGTGGTATGTACAGGAGAGGAGTGTGGAGGGTATGATGGGGGCAGTATGTGCAGGAGAGGAGTGCGGAGGGTATGATGGGGGCAGTATGTGCAGGAGAAGAGTGCGGAGGGTATGATGGGGCGGTATTACAGGAGAGGAGTGCGGAGGATATGATGGGGGCAGTATGTGCAGGAGAGTAGTGCGGAGGGTATGATGGGGGCAGTATGTGCAGGAGAGGAGTGCGGAGGGTATGATGAGGGCAGTATGTGCAGGAGAAGAGTGCGGAGGGTATGATGGGGCGGTATTACAGGAGAGGAGTGCGGAGGGTATGATGGGGGCAGTATGTGCAGGAGAGGAGTGCAGAGAGTATGATAGGGGCGGTATGTACAGGAGAGGAGTGCGGAGGTTATGATGGAGGCGGTATGTACAGGAGAGGAGTGCCGAGGGTATGATGGGGGCAGTATGCACAGGAGAGGAGTGCCGAGGGTATGATGGGGGCAGTATGTACAGGAGAGGAGTGCAGAGGGTATGATGGGGCAGTATGTGCAGGAGAGGAGTGCCGAGGGTATGATGGGGGCAGTATGTACAGGTGGCATTGATGCGTATCAGTGCTCATCAATGCTGCCTAACAGTGCCCAACAATTCTGCCTATCAGTGCCATCTATCAGTGCTCATCAATGCCACCTATCAGTGCTCATCAATGCCACTTATCAATCCTGCATTTCAGTGCCCATCAATTCTGCCTATCAGTGCCACCTATCAGTGCCATCAATGCCGCCTATCAGTATCCATCCATGCCGCCTACCAGTGCCCATCAGTGCTGTCTATCACAACCCATCAGTGCTGCCTATCACAACTCATCAGTGCTGCCTATCACAACTCATCCATGCTGCCTTACAGTGCCCATCAATGCCGTCCTTTCAGTGCCGCCTATCAGTGTCTATCAATCCCACCTATCAGTGCCCATTAGTGCCTCCCATAAGTGCTTATCGGTTATTGACAGTTCTCCCTCTCTCCTCTCTTGCACAATCTGCTCCTTCTCCGACCCCCCCCCCTCTCCTGTGTGTACTCTGCGGGAAGTCAAGTGTGAAGCTAACAAGCTCACACAGGACAGAGAGGGGGTGGTTGAAAATGGAGCAGATCGTGCAAGAGAGGAGAGAGGGAGTACTGTCAATGATGGCTGTGAGCTGTATAAAAGATACACGCTCTCTGCTCAGAGCCATGCGATTAGCAACCCCGCTGGGGCCCCGACAGTGGCGGAATGCCAGGGCCCAGTCGCAAGTGCGACTGCTGCGACTCTGGTAGTTCTGCCACTGACCGATACTAGGGAGTTAGAAGCACCAACACTCCCTGTATAGCTTTTCTGACAGCTGCTTCTGTTTCTATCCCTCCCACGGCTGTCAGGGAGATTGGTGCTTGTAACTGCCCCCACTGCTGCACCAATCACCCCCCCAGGCTGTCCCCCTCTTTGCTCCTCCTGTGTGCTCCCTGGATCCTCCTCTGTGCCCCCCTTTGTCCTCTGGGTCCTGATCCATTTTGTCCTCCGTGTCCCCCTGCGTCCTCCCCGGCTCTCCGTGTCCTCTGGGCACTGATCAGTTTAGTCCTCCAGGTCCCCCTGCGTCCTCCCCGGCTCTCCATGTCCTCCTCCGGTCCCCCCATGTCCCGGATCTTTCAGTATGGAGAATGGATGAAGGAGGCAGTAAATCTGTCATTTACCGGCTCCTTCCTTTTCCGTGATCACTGACTTTGACCATTCATAACTAAGCATCGTAAACTTTAAATGGCTCTATATTTAGGATGTATCTGGTCTATAAACCAGAGGCTCTGGATGGAGAGTTGGATAAATTGCTCTATATTTAGGATGTATCTGGTCTTTTTTTCCCCCCAGAATAACATATGCCTTATGGTTACCAAGTAGAAATACTTTGTTTCAATGTATTTAATTGTTTTATAACACAACATAAGAAATCAGAAGCAAGCATACAGGTCACCGCAGGGGCTGAAGAATGATCAAGAATTACAGAGAGATCCAAAAGGAATATAAACAGAATAATCATAGTTTAACACCTTTATGCAATTGGGATGATATTGAAGGTTAATAAATGCGAAATGGAAAGAAAAGGGGGGGGAAAAGTCTATATGCCATGGCATATAGACTTCTACATCCCAGGGGAGTAGAAATGCTTTCATAAAGGAAAGGAAGTCTATACAATATTAATGGCTGCGGTCTCTAAAAAGACACGCTCTTGTAATTTCGAGGAAAAAAATGTAATAATCTCTCCCACTTAGATTGCTGATCAAGGCCCAAATCGATTTGCTTCCATATTCTCCAGCCACTGCGCTATTGTTTAGCTGTTGTTTCTGGAACACTGCAAAGTCATTTTTTGCATTTGTACAGAATACAGTGTGGTACTAAAAAAAAGATCACAAGTGACTTCCTATGCCACTTTTTGGCAATTTGCATATAGTTGACAACATTAACATTTGTTTTGTTCTTTAACCCCTTCACACCTAAGGATGAAACAAATCTAAATGCCTAAGCCCAATTTTTTGACTTTGACATGTGTTAGTAACTTTTGTTCATCCAGGTGGATTATACCTTGTTTTTTTCAGGAGCTTTCATTTGGTGGTAAATGGCAATGGATATCTCCTGCCTTTTATTTTTTTTTTATTCTCAAAGGAAAACTGGCCCAAAATAGAAAATAAAATCATACCACATATGTGTACAGTGCTTGAAAAAGTATTCATACCCCTTGAAATTTTCCACATTTTGTCATGTTACAACCAAAATGTAAATGTATTTTATTGGGATTTTATGTGATAGACCAACACAAAGTGGCACATAATTGTGAAGTGAAAGGAAAATGATAAATGTATTTCATTTTTTTTTACAAATAAATATGTGAAAAGTGTGGTGTTTTTTTTTTATTCTGCCCCCTTTACTCTGATACCTCTAACTAAAATCGAGTGGAACCAACTGCCTTCAGAAGTCACCTAATTAGTAAATAGAGTCCACCTGTGTGTAATCTAATCTCAGTATAAATACAGCTGTTCCATGAAGCCCTCAGAGGTTTGTTAGAGAACTTTAGTGAACAAACAGCATCATGAAGGCTAAGGAACACACCAGACAGGTCAGGGATAAAGTTGTGGAGAAGGTTAAAGCAGGGTTAGTTTATAAAACAATATCACAAAGCTTTAAACATCTCACGGAGCACTGTTCAATCCATCGTCCAAAAATGGCAAGAGTATGGCACAACTGCAAACCTACCAAGACATGGCTGTCCACCTAAACTGACAGTCCGGGCAAGGAGAGTGTAACGAAACGTCCCTACACTCCGCTTCAGTGCTTTTGTCATATACCATTTCCTCCCAGTCTGAATATAGATATCAGATATTCCAAGCGCTCACAAGCACAAAACAAGACAATACTTGTTTAGTTGCTAAACATAGACTCTTTTATTAGAACCAAAATACAAGTCTTTATATACAGTTAAAGAGGAGGTTCCCCCCTCCTTCTCATATTACTCTAACAATACAACTGTAACCAGAAACAGGATTAACATGAGCTAATTAACTAATCCCTTAAAGCAGCCGATGTGACTCCGTGCCCTCCTGGGCATTGTTATGATTAATCAGGATTTCACTACAGGTCAGACTTGTTGTCACCGAGCTTCACACAGTAGATTATAAGTATAAACACAGAACTCCTTCATACAATTGCAGGGTTAATTAGAACAAACAACAATGTGGCAAGCCAGACTAGACTCATTTACATTATACAGTGAGGTCCATAAATATTGGGACATCGACACAATTCTAATCTTTTTGGCTCTATACAACACCACAATGGATTTGAAATGAAAAGAACAAGATGTGCTTTAACTGTCAGACTTTCAGCTTTAATTTGAGGGTAATTACATCCAAATCGACTTGGATTTGGATGTAAATACCCTCCACACTACATTCTCTAACAGCTCTCCTCCACCATCCACACTACATTCTCCGACAGCTCTCCTCCACCATCCACACTACATTCCCTGACAGCTCTCCTCCACCATCCACACTACATTCTCCGACATCTCTCCTCCACCATCCACACTACATTCTCCGACAGCTCTCCTCCACCATCCACACTACATTCCCCGACAGCTCTCCTCCACCATCCACACTGAATTCATCCGACAGCTCTCCTCCACCATCCACACTACATTCTCCGACAGCTTTCCTCCACCATCCACACTACATTCTCCGACAGCTTTCCTCCACCATCCACACTACATTCTCCGACATCTCTCCTCTACCATCCACACTACATTCTCCGACAGCTCTCCTCCACCATCCACACTACATTCTCCGACAGCTCTCCTCCACCATCTACACTACATTCTCCAACAGATCTCCTCCCACCATCCACACTACATTCTCCGACAGCTCTCCTCTACCATCCACACTACATTCTCCGACAGCTCTCCTCCACCATCCACACTACATTCTCCGACAGCTCTCCTCCACCATCTACACTACATTTTCCAACAGATCTCCTCCCACCATCCACACTACATTCTCCGACAGCTCTCCACCATCCACACTACATTCTCCGACAGCTCTTCTCCACCATCCACACTACATTCTCCGACAGATCTCCTCCACCATCCACACTACATTCTCCGACAGCTCTCCTCAACCATCCACACTACATTCTCCGACAGCTCTCCTCCACCATCTACACTACATCCTCCGACAGATCTCCTCCCACCATCCACACTACATTCTCTGACAGTTCTCCTCCACCATCCACACTACAATCTCCGACAGCTCTCCTCCCACCATCCACAATACATTCTCCGACAGCTCTCCCCCACCATCCACACTACATTCTCCTACATCTCCTCCACCATCCACACTACATTCTCCGACAGCTCTCCTCCACCATCCACACTACATTCTCTGACAGCTTTCCTCCACCATCCACACTACATTCTCCGACATCTCTCCTCTACCATCCACACTACATTCTCCGACAGCTCTCCTCCACCATCCACACTACATTCTCCGACAGATCTCCTCCACCCATCATCCACACTACATTCTCCGACAGCTCTCCTCCACCATCCACACTACATTCTCCGACAGCTCTCCCCCCACCATCCACACTACATTCTCCGACAGCTCTCCTCCACCATCCACACTACATTCTCCGACAGCTCTCCTCCACCATCCACACTACATTCTCCGACAGCTCTCCTCCACCATCCACACTACATTCTCCGACAGCTCTCCTCCACCATCCACACTACATTCTCCGACAGCTCTCCCCCCACCATCCACACTACATTCTCCGACAGCTCTCCTCCACCATCCACACTACATTCTCCGACAGCTCTCCTCCACCATCCACACTACATTCTCCGACAGCTCTCCTCCACCATCCACACTACATTCTCCGACAGCTCTCCTCCACCATCCACACTACATTCTCCGACAGCTCTCCTCCACCATCCACACTACATTCTCCGACAGCTCTCCTCCACCATCCACACTACATTCTCCGACAGATCTCCTCCACCCATCATCCACACTACATTCTCCGACAGCTCTCCTCCACCATCCACACTACATTCTCCGACAGCTCTCCCCCCACCATCCACACTACATTCTCCGACAGCTCTCCTCCACCATCCACACTACATTCTCCGACAGCTCTCCTCCACCATCCACACTACATTCTCCGACAGCTCTCCTCCACCATCCACACTACATTCTCCGACAGCTCTCCTCCACCATCCACACTACATTCTCCGACAGCTCTCCCCCCACCATCCACACTACATTCTCCGACAGCTCTCCTCCACCATCCACACTACATTCTCCGACAGCTCTCCTCCACCATCCACACTACATTCTCCGACAGCTCTCCTCCACCATCCACACTACATTCTCCGACAGCTCTCCTCCACCATCCACACTACATTCTCCGACAGCTCTCCTCCACCATCCACACTACATTCTCCGACAGCTCTCCTCCACCATCCACACTACATTCTCCGACAGCTCTCCTCCACCATCCACACTACATTCTCCGACAGCTCTCCTCCACCATCCACACTACATTCTCCGACAGCTCTCCTCCACCATCCACACTACATTCTCCGACAGCTCTCCTCCACCATCCACACTACATTCTCCGACAGCTCTCCTCCACCATCCACACTACATTCTCCGACAGCTCTCCCCCCACCATCCACACTACATTCTCCGACAGCTCTCCTCCACCATCCACACTACATTCTCCGACAGCTCTCCTCCACCATCCACACTACATTCTCTGACAGATCTCCTCCCACCAGCCACACTACACTGAATTTTGTGTTGTTTAACAAGATTATTTTTCCTAAAGAAAGATTGCCCACACTCTGAACATAAATATGGAAGGTTAACCATGTGAATTCTCTGGTGTTGCAGGTGTCCTTTATGAGTGAAAAATGTCCCGCACTTATATAAAAGGAAGTTCACCCGTGTGAATTCTCTGATGTCTAACAAGGGCTCCTTTCTGAGTGAAAGATTTCCCGCACTCTGAACAAGAAAAAGGACGCTCACCCGTGTGAATTCTCTGGTGTATAACAAGGGTTCCTTTATCAGTGAAATATTTCCCGCACTCTGAACACAAATAAGGACGCTCACCCGTGTGAATTCGCTGATGATCAAGAAGAGCAGATTTTTTAAGAAAAGCTTTCCCGCACACTGAACATGAGTAAGGACGCTCCCCTGTGTGAATTTTCTGATGTAGAACAAGGTCTCCTTTACGAGTGAAAGACTTCCCGCACTCTGAACATGAATAAGGACGCTCACCTATGTGAATTTTCTGATGTAGAACAAGGCTTCCTTTCTGAGTGAAAGACTTCCCGCACTCTGAACATGAATAAGGACGCTCACCTGTGTGAAATGTCTGATGTAGAACAAGGCCTCCTTTCTGAGTGAAAGATTTCCCACACTCTGAACATGAATAAGGACGCTCACCCGTGTGAATTTTCTGATGTCTAACAAGGCCTTTTTTATGAGTAAAAGATTTCCCGCACTCTGAACATGAATAGGGACACTCAACGGTGTGAATTTTGTGATGTTTAGAAAGATCTCTCTTGTCTTTGAAAGATTTCCCGCACTCTGAACATGAATATGGATGCTCACCCGTGTGAATTCTCTGATGTTTAACAAGGCATTTTTTTTGACTAAAAGATTTCCCGCACTCTGAACATGAATAAGGACGCTCACCTGTGTGAATTTTCTGATGTAGAACAAGGCCTCCTTTCCGAGTGAAAGATTTCCCGCACTCTGAACATGAATAAGGACGCTCACCCGTGTGAATTTTCTGATGTCTAACAAGGCCTTCTTTATGAGTAAAAGATTTCCCGCACTCTGAACATGAATAGGGACGCTCACCGGTGTGAATTTTGTGATGTTTAGAAAGATCTCCTTGGTCTTTGAATGTTTTCTCGCACTCTGAACATGAATAGGGGCACTCACCGGTGTGATTTCTCTGATGTCTAACAAGACGATTTTTCTTAAGGAAAGATTTCCCGCACTCTGAACATGTATAGGGAAGGTCACCTGTGTGATATTTCTGATGTTGCAAAAGATTTCCTTTCTGAGTGAAACATTTCCCGCACTCTGAACATGAGAATAGATTGTCACCTTGGTGATCTCCTTCATGGGGTGAGGAAGATTCCTCGGCATTAGAAGGATCTGTTGATCGATCTGCAGTGTGAGATCTTACATGGATATTTACAATCATAGTATGTGATTGATGAGAAGATTCCCCCTGATCAGAGGGATCCATTGATGTCTCCGGACAGGAAGGTCTGTGATGTATATTTTGTGTATTTGGATTTCCTCCTGGAGGATCCTGTGTGATGACATTATCTTCTGACTTACAATCAGCAGATAATAGAAGATGTCTCTCCGAGGAATTCCTGACATCACATCCATCTGTTGGAAAGAAGTAAAACAAATATAATAAATCTCAGTAGATGACAAATAACTGGAGTTTTAGCTCCTCCTCCCCATCAGTGGAATAAGTGGAAATGCCGATCTCACAGCCTTCTTTCATTAGATGCGGAGAAGGCCTTTGATCGCTTGGATTGGAGGTTTATGGTAGCATCTCTGAAACAAGTAGGTCTCCCGGTGGAATTTATACAAAAAATAATGGCTTTATATACCACTCCTTCGGCAAGGATAAGGGTCATTTAAAAGTACTCGTGGCTATTAATGAATTGTCGGTCCCGGCAATACGCATAAAAGTCAATGAAAAAAACAGCATGGGATTCCCCCCACAGTCTGGTATGGATTTTGAGGGGGACGCCATTTTTAAAAAAAAATTTGGTGCGGGGTTCTCCTTAATATCCTTACCAGACCTGAAGGGCCTGGTATAGAATTTGGGGGGACCCCCACGCAATTTTTTAAAAAAATTTTGGTTCGGGGTTCCCCTTATATTTATACCAGACCCAAAGGGCCTGGTAATGGACTGTGGGGGAAACCCATGCCGTTTTTTTCAATGAACTTTTGTGTGTATTGCCGGGACCGACAATTCATTAATAGCCGCAAGTACTTTTAAATGACTTTTTTTCCTTTAGAAATGTCATTTTGCTGTCAGACTGTTCTAAAAACGGGAAACATGCGCCCCTTTACAGGCATACTATAGACACCCCCCAGCTACGAAATTTAAAAGAATATTACACTTTTATTGTTTCACTTTAAGCATTATTAAAATCACTGCTCCCGAAAACACGGCCGTTTTTTAAAACTTTTTTTTGCATTGATACATGTCCCCTGGGGCAGGACCCAGGTCCCCAAACACTTTTTATGAAAATAACTTGCATATAAGCCTTTAAAATTAGAACTTTAGATTATTCATGTTCATGTCCCATAGACTTTAACGGTGTTCGCGTGTTCAAACAAATTTTTTGCCTGTTCGCATGTTCTGCTGCAAACCGAACAAGGGGGAGTTCGGCTCATCCCTAACCTTGATTAGTCAATTTCAACTTGGGGCTAGGGGGAAGCACTCCTGAAAAGAGAGTTAGGGAGAATGGCGATATACAAGATGGATATTCTACCTCGTTTTTTATATTTACTGTATATCAAACGTTACCTATAGCACTTCCGAGGGCGTTCTTCCGTTCATTACAGTCTAGCTTAGTAAGGTACCTCTGGCCGAACTCCACAGCTAGGCTCCGCTAAGACATCTTAGTAAAGCGGGAAACAGGGGGGGGGGGGGGGGGGGACGGGTCTACCGCATATGTAAGTGTACCATATAGCATCTGTATTGACCAGAATAGTGGATTGGTTTTATAACGGTAAATCAAAACAGTGGGTAACTATTGAGCAACAAATAACACCTGTCCCCTTGTCCTCCCCTCTGTGGATTATGCATGAATATACACGAATGCTATCCTAAGTATATGGCTGTATGGTCTCCCTGGATTGATTTTTTGGGCTCTGGTGATCTGGGATCTTTATTATAAATAGTCTTTTTTATAATTAGTTTTTATTCTATGACGCGGTTCTGACTTAGGGAGGCGGTTCCTCAGATGGACTGTTGGAGAAATGGATAGACTTGTTTGTAAAAAAATGTCCTTCTTTTTTTTTTTCTTCTTTCTCTTCTTCTGTCGCTTCTTACTCTTTTTTTCTTTCTTTTTAGAGTTTAGTTTGTCGTGCTTTGGGGTAGATTCTTGCCCAAGTGAAGTAATGGTTATCCAAGTACAAATGCCTTTCCTGAATAGGTGGTAAGACATAATTATATTGATCTACAAAATATTGGAAAGGATTGTCTTTCTCAACATCTGTTAATGTTTTGATATATGGGATCTAGTTGATCCAGATTATGGGCTTTTGTATGTAATTTTGCAATTTATTTAATAAAAAAATGTAAAATAATTGGTTCAGTAAAGGCCTTCTATAAAAAAAAAAAAGGCTTCCTTAACCAAGACGCGTTAGTGTTTTTTTTTTTACTACATAGAATTGTCTGTATTTGGCTGTTAAATTATAAAGAGTTTGCAGATCATATATGGACTCCAGTATGATTTTTTTTTCTAAAAATGTCGGTTACACAAAAGTCACGGTGGTGATGGGTTCTGATTTTTGAAGTTTTAATGAAGCTTGGCAAATGCCCTTTGTGTGTTGATTTTCTATTTGTTTTAAAGGGGCCCAGTAGAACCCTGGCTCAGTAGTACCCCCACTCACAGGATTCCCAGCTTATTAGTACCCTCGTTCAGCAGATCCCATGTTCAGTAGTATCCCCCAGCTTTGCTGATCCTCTACTGACTGCTCGTGACTTATTTCTGGTTAAAGGATATTAAACACCCAAAACAACTAAGACACAATGGGTAAAATGTATTTTTGCATTAATAACGGCTATGGGGAGTAATGGAGATGTCATAGCATTTTCTGGAAACATGAAATTATATTGAGGAATGGGGATGGACCTTTCATATGGTGTACAGTATCTCCACCTCATTTGTTGGGAACATGACATTATATTGAGGAATGGAGATGGACCTTTCATATGGTGTACAGTATCTCCTCCTCATTTGTTGGGAACATGACGTTATATTGAGGAATGGAGATGGACCTTTCATATGGTGTACAGTATCTCCTCCTCATTTGTTGGGAACATGACGTTATATTGAAGAATGGAGATGGACCTTTCATATGGTGTACAGTATCTCCTCCACATTTGTTGGGAACATGACATTATATTGAGGAATGGAGATGGACCTTTCATATGGTGTACAGTATCTCCTCCTCATTTGTTGGGAACATGACATTATATTGAGGAATGGAGATGGACCTTTCATATGGTGTACAGTATCTCCACCTCATTTGTTGGGAACATGACATTATATTGAGGAATGGAGTTGGAGCTTTCATGTGGTGTGGTTTGCGCAAACGTTATAGCGTCTACAAACTATGTGATATATTTATGAAATTTTAATTCATTTTTTATTTTTTACTAGTAATGTCGGCTTATAGCGTGACTGCGATATTGTGACGGACAAAATCGGATACCTGACACTTTTGACATTTTTGGGAACTAGTGACACCAATACAGTGATCAGTGCTAACAATATGCACTGTCACTGTACTAATGATGCTGGCTGGGACAGGGGTAAACATCTAGGATGATCAAGGGATAAAATGTGTGGCCAACATGTGTTAGGCTAAGTTCCCACTGGCATTAAAAGCAGCCGTTTGAGAAGTAAAATGAGACTGTGACCCGCTTCTTCCATAGTGCCTATACTTACTTGTGTGGATAGCTGGAGATATTTTTTCCTCTTCACTTTTCATAATCATCCCGACCTCCTCTGTGGACGGCTGATCACCCCCCACATATGTCTCTACTTCTTCTTCTTTAACCTCAGCTTTTATATTAAACCGCTCTTCACCCTAAATAATAAAAAAATCTATTAAAGTCATCTGAAATAAAAATGACAGCAGCTTTCCATTACCTAATATATCAATAAAAGTTTTTCTCAAAACCTCTTTCAGGACAGCACCTGGAGAGAGCGCAGCTCCACCCACTTTCCTAGGAAACACTGCGATCAATGTCTTTTAAAGGCAGGACACTTCCACCATGACCTCAGTTGTAGTGTTTCCTCCGCCATGGTGGAAGCGCTGCGAGGAACTACGGATGTGCTGCACTCTCTCCAGGCAGAGGTCCTGTGCATGGGAGTTTTTTTTGTTTCTTTTTCCTTTTCTTAGACCCTGGGGTCTTTGGGCCATCCCAGCATCCTCCCAGATAGGCGGGGGGTATTCTTTTGCTCCCTGCTCGGCAAGAGCTTGGGTGCCGGCCAGGGGGGGTCTGTCAGAACGTGGAGCCAGGAGTGGCGTATCCTTCCTGGGCCTTCGTTCGTTCCGGATTCCGATGGCGGGTGATCTCATTTCCGGAAGGGACGGGACTTCCGGTCGGGAGCATGGCTTCCAGCCTGCAGAATGCAGGAGAAGGAGGGCGGGCCCTGGCTGGTGTACACATCCGGTCTTCGCAGCGGCGAAGAGACTGGGAGTTTCTTTTTAAAAAGTCGCGATGGCCGCAATGTTCGCTGCGCGAAATGGAGTCAGTGGCAGTGGCGGGAGCAGGAGCCACAGGTGCCAGCCAAGTCCAGGTAAGTAGGGGCACAGGCCCCATGGCTGTTACCTATAGGGCTATGTTTTTTTTTCCCCTCCTCCCCTCCCCTGGGCATTAGTATAGGGGAGGAGGGGGTCTGCACCATAACCCTTGGTTTACCTCATGGAGGGGTATGGTTGGATGGTCAGCCCCCCCTATTACTTTTATGGGGGGGCTGTTAGGTATCCTTGGGGGAAGGAGGGGGGTTATGGTTAGGTCCTAATCTAGTAATTTTTTTTTTTAAATAAATGTAAGCGGTGTAAGTACCTAAACATGACTTGGTATCAGGCTCTTGTACTCCCTGAACATAAGAGCTCAGACTGGGAGAGGGGGAAACAGAACAAGTGACCAATCAGCTGTGCTGCAATTTTAAGAAGAACTGATAGCAGGAGGGAGCAGAGTGACAGAGAGATGAGCTCATCAGTCTGCTGTTTCTCCTGTCACTGTCCAGTCACAGACTGGGGGAGGGACAAGACCAGCAGGTATTACTGATCTGAAGTAGAGAAAAATAAGGTCTACTGCCCATTTCCTGTGAGCCCAGGAAGCCCGGGACCCAGTCCCTAGTGGGACATCATCATATGGGCCTGGACTTACAGGAGCAAAGAACAGCACCATGTCATTCAGTATGCACCCCCATTGGAAGAACACAAGGAGGAAGAGGACCCACAATGAAATGTGACTGGACTTAACAGCCACAGAAAAAAGGAACGTATATTAATTAAAAATAAAAAAAGAGAATGAGCTAGAAACCAAAGATGTAGAAGTAAGCATTAAAACAAGAATCTATAAAAAAATAATGTCCTCTCATAGCTTAGAATGCATATTTAGGTCTACATGTCCAGCCCCACCTACCTGATCCTGGTAAGGGATGGTGTGATCCTCCTGTATGGAATCCTGGGAATACAGAGGAAGGGGACATCTCTCGCCCTAAACCCCAAAGATGATAAAATACATTTATAAAATGGAGCAAGAGATTATATAAAAAAATATCATCCCATAGCTTAGAATACATATGAGTTCCAATTGCTCGGTCCTATCTACCTGATGATGGTGAGGGATGGTGTGACCATCCTGTGTGGAATCCCAGGAATACAGAGGACCTCCCTCCTCCATTGACTGCTGAGCTCCACTTATCGACATCTCTTCTTCTTCCCTTTTAATCTCAGCTTTAATGTCTTTCAGTTCCTCATCCTAAACCCCAAAGATAGTAGAATATATGTGTAAAATGGAACAAGAGATTACATAGAAGAATGTCCTCTCCTAGTTTAGAATTTTGTTCTAGTTGCTCAGTCCCACCTACCTGATGATGGTGAGGGATGGGGTGACCTTCCTGTGTGGAATCCCAGGAATATAGAGGATGGGGACATCTCTCTGGTGGGTCACCCTCCTCTATAGACTGCTGGTCCCCAAACATCTCTTCTTTTTCAACTTTAACCACAACTTTGATGTCTTTCAGTTCTTCACCCTAAAGTGCAAATATGATAGAATGAATTTGTAAAAGGAAACAAGAGCTTATATACAAGAATGTTATCTCAAAGTGTAGAATTCTACAACGTATTTGAGTTCTAGTTGCTCAGTCCCACCTACCTGATGATGGTGAGGGATGTTGTGATCTTCCTGTGTGGAATCCTGGGAATACAGAGGAGGAGGACATCTCTCTGGTGGGTTCCCATTACTGGATCCATCTGTAGGAAACACACACACTGACTGAATACATTGTTTCTATGTGTTTATCAGATGATAGGGGATCTAGGTGGACCCTCCGTACTGCTCTCTCCTTTACAATAAAGTCTCCTCTTACCCGGTGATGTGAGGGGCGGCTGATTCTCCATCATGACGTCCTTGTAGAGATCCTTGTGTCCTTCTAAATACTCCCACTCCTCCATGGAGAAATAGACAGTGACATCCTGACACCTTATAGGAACCTGACACACACAATGATACAGTCACCATCCAGACACATCCCTTGTCTGTTACTGGATAATGTCCCAGAATTCTCAGCACCGCTCACCTCTCCTGTCAGCAGATGAATGATCTTCTTGGTGACTTCTAGAATCTTCTTGTCATTGATTCTCTGATGTTTCAGGGAATGAGGTGAAGGCACTGTAATGGCAAAATGGTCACCAGACTTTACCGGAGGAAAACTCTGCATTGAAAGAACAACACTAATGTCATGTGACCTCCCAGAATCCTCCTCACTTCCCTGGTCATTTTTGTGTTTTATTAATAGAGATGACTGATGCCATGTGACCTCCCAGAATCCTCCTCACCTCTCCGGTCCTGTCAGTGTTTTATTATTAGAGATAAGAGTGATGTCATGTGACCTCCCAGAATCCTCCTCACCTCTCCGGTCCTGTCAGTGTTTTATTATTAGAGATAAGAGTGATGTCATGTGACCTCCCAGAATCCTCCTCACCTCCCCAGTAAGCAGGTAGATGATTTTCAGGGTGAGGTTGAACGTAGAATTCCAGCTAAAGCCTAACTAGTCTTAAAAATGCTCCCTCCCCCTCCTAACAACTGTACTAACGAACCTGTGTAAAAAAGACATATATACTTATCTATTTTCAGCCCACATTGGTCCGGTCACAGGATCCCCTTTGTCATACAATGTCATTTGCAGGGGAATAGAGAAAGTACCCACATATGGCTGTGAAAGCCAGGAGCCATTACATCACCTATAGGCTTCCATGGTGAAGCCACTATCAGTGGTCCCTCCTCTCCCCTGAAGATTCTGCTGGATGAAACATGGAATTCGAATCACGTTACTGACCAGAGTGGGCAGGAAGTAGGCAAGTATAGACATTTTTTTTTTTTTTTTAACCAGGATAGTTAATAGAGGTTGTGCAAAAAAGTTTTAACAGCGCCAAAGATGTGTATAATTAATCCAAATGGACTGCAGCTTTCTCAAAATTGACGTGGGTCAGTAGTGGTAAAATAATTCTAGCCCTCCTCTGTAACTCAAAACATGTAACCAGTAAAAAAATTTAAAAGCTCGCCTATGGGGATATTTTAGTACCGAAGTTTGGCGCCATTCCACAAGCATGTGCAATTTTGAAGATTGACATGTTATCTATTTACTCGGCGTAACATCATCTTTCACATTATGGAAAAATAAAATTGGACTAACTTTACCGTTTTATTTTTTTTAAAGCCCGAAACTGCGCAAATACTGTGCGAGATAAAAAGTTGCAAAGACTGCCACTGTATTCTCTAGTGTTATTAATACGGTGATCAGTGCTAAAAAATACTGCACTATCACTGTATTAGTGTCATTGGTCCCCAAAAAGTGTCAAAAGTGGCAGTTAGTTTCCTGGCAATATCACAGTCCCACTATAAGTCGCTGATCGCCGCCATTACTAGTAAAAAAAAAAAAAAATATCCCATAGTTTGTAGACGCTATAACTTTTGCGCAAACCAATCTATAATTCAGGCATACTGATATTTTTATTTTACCAAAAATATGTAGCAAAATACATATTTGCCCAAATTTATGAAGAAATTAGATTTTTTTAAATTTTTTGGGTGGATATGTTTTATAACAGAAAGTAAAAAAATATTGTTTTCAAAATTGTCGTTCTTTTTTGTTTTTATAAAATAAAACCAGCAGAGGTGATTAAATACCACCAAAAGAAAGCTCTATTTGTGGGGCAAAAAAATAAATAAATACATTTTGTTTGGGTACAGCGTCACACGTCTGCGCAATTGTCAGTTAAAGTAATGCAGCGCTGTATCACAGAAAATGGCCTGGTCAGTAAGGGGGGCATATCTTCCGGAGGTCAAGTGGTTAATGTTATTAATAATGTTCTATTTATGAAGACACTATACAGTATATAAGTAATGTTTCTATATTATTATTATTATACATGTTTTATAAAGCACCAACAGTTTGTGTGGTGCTGTAGAATAAGGATGAGCTCCAGCATGTTCGCACAGCCCACGTGCCGAGCCCGCCAGAAAGTCGGCGCTGCGCTAATCACAGGCAGTGAGACATTTCCCGATCTCTGCAGCCGCACATCGGGAAATGTCTCACTGCCTGTGATTAGCGCAGTGCAGTGCCGACCTCCTGGCGGGCTCTGCGAACACGCCGGAGCTCATCCTTACTGTAGAACATGGAAGCAGACTGTACAGTTACTGTATTGATTATAATATACTCTATATATGTGTATATCATCATTTGCTGGAGATAAAAGACATCACAATGACTATGGAGGAAGAGGACGGACATGACGGGGGGGGGGGTTACTGGGTGTAAATATAAATTAATAACTTATTACCTCCTCTGCAGCCACTTCCAACATCTTCTCTCTACTTCCTCCTGGCTCACCTTTCACCTGGAACTTCCTGTTTAAACCCCTACATCACTTCCTGTACATAAGATACCTCACTTCCTGTCTGTCTATCACTTCCTATCTGCACCTGACGTCACTTCCTCCCTAGTTGTGGTATCACTTCCTGTGTCTGTACAAACAAATCACACACTTCCTGTCCCACTCATAATTCGAAAAGATCTCCACCTTCAGAGTAATGTCATTAAAGGGGGAGTCCCGTCTATATTTACTATGTGAATATTATAAAATAACATTGCAATGGTTAAAAAATACGAATCACCAGATCCGGTCACCATCTTGAAAAAACTACAGATCAAATCACAGAAAAATTAAGTATGTTCAGCTGAATTGCTGTGTTTTTCCTTTACATATTTTTTTCCTCCCTTGCATTGTGTGTCTATGTGTCTGTAAGACTCTCATTTGTTCCTCTGTAATGAAGGAGTATGCTGTGAGTGGAATACATGTGTGCTGTATACACAAGTAGGCTCAGACTCTATTATATCATACTTGCCAACAGTCCCGATTTTAGGGTTGCCACCTTTTCTTCAAGCCAAACCTGAACACATTAGCAGCGCACGGCAAATATATATTTTTTTGTAGTACATTAAATTCATTACCTCTGTACAATGCAATGAAGAGCATTTTTTTATGTAGTATACACTATATACTATACATATAGTTTTGTGATTAAATAACATTTCTGGAGGGTTTGATGGGGGGCAGTATGTACAGGAGAGGAGTTCGGAGGGTATGATGGGGGCAGTATGTACAGGAGAGGAGCGCGGAGGGTATGATGGGGGTGGTATGTACAGGAGAGGAGTGTGGAGGGTATGATGGGGGGGGGTATGTACAGGAGAGGAGTGCAGAGGGTATGATGGGGGCAGTATGTACAGGAGAGGAATGTGGAGGGTATGATGGGGGTGGTATGTACAGGAGAGGAGTGCAGAGGGTATGATGGGGGCAGTATGTACAGGAGAGGAATGTGGAGGGTATGATGGGGGTGGTATGTACAGGAGAGGAGTGTGGAGGGTATGATGGGGGTGGTATGTACAGGAGAGGAGTGTGGAGGGTATGATGGGGGTGGTATGTACAGGAGAGGAGTGCAGAGGGTATGATGGGGGCAGTATGTACAGGAGAGGAATGCGGATGGTATGATAGGGGTAGTATGTACAGGAGAGGAGTAGGGAGGGTATGATGGGGCAGTATGTACAGGAGAGGTATGCGGATGGTATGATAGGGGTAGTATGTACAGGAGAGGAGTAGGGAGGGTATGATGGGGCAGTATGTACAGGAGAGGTATGCAGATGGTATGATGGGGGTAGTATGTACAGGAGAGGAGTGCGGAGGGTATGATAGGGGCAGTATGTACAGGAGAGGAGTGCGGAGGGTATGATGGGGGCAGTATGTGCAGAAGAGGAGTGTGGAGGGTATGATGGGGGGCGTTGTGTGCAGGAGAGGAGTGTGGAAGGTATAATGGGGTGGTATGTACAGGAGAGGAGTGTGGAGGGTATGATGGGGGCAGTATGTGCAGGAGAGGAGTGCGGAGGGTATGATGGGGGCAGTATGTGCAGGAGAAGAGTGCGGAGGGTATGATGGGGCGGTATTACAGGAGAGGAGTGCGGAGGATATGATGGGGGCAGTATGTGCAGGAGAGTAGTGCGGAGGGTATGATGGGAGCAGTATGTGCAGGAGAGTAGTGCGGAGGGTATGATGGGGGCAGTATGTGCAGGAGAGGAGTGCGGAGGGTATGATGAGGGCAGTATGTGCAGGAGAAGAGTGCGGAGGGTATGATGGGGCGGTATTACAGGAGAGGAGTGCGGAGGGTATGATGGGGGCAGTATGTGCAGGAGAGGAGTGCAGAGAGTATGATAGGGGCGGTATGTACAGGAGAGGAGTGCGGAGGTTATGATGGAGGCGGTATGTACAGGAGAGGAGTGCCGAGGGTATGATGGGGGCAGTATGCACAGGAGAGGAGTGCCGAGGGTATGATGGGGGCAGTATGTACAGGAGAGGAGTGCAGAGGGTATGATGGGGCAGTATGTGCAGGAGAGGAGTGCCGAGGGTATGATGGGGGCAGTATGTACAGGTGGCATTGATGCGTATCAGTGCTCATCAATGCTGCCTAACAGTGCCCAACAATTCTGCCTATCAGTGCCATCTATCAGTGCTCATCAATGCCACCTATCAGTGCTCATCAATGCCACTTATCAATCCTGCATTTCAGTGCCCATCAATTCTGCCTATCAGTGCCACCTATCAGTGCCATCAATGCCGCCTATCAGTATCCATCCATGCCGCCTATCAGTATCCATCCATGCCGCCTACCAGTGCCCATCAGTGCTGTCTATCACAACTCATCCATGCTGCCTTACAGTGCCCATCAATGCCGTCCTTTCAGTGCCCATCAGTGCTGCCTATCAGTGTCTATCAATCCCACCTATCAGTGCCCATTAGTGCCTCCCATAAGTGCTTATCGGTTATTGACAGTTCTCCCTCTCTCCTCTCTTGCACAATCTGCTCCTTCTCCGACCCCCCCCCTCTCCTGTGTGTACTCTGCGGGAAGTCAAGTGTGAAGCTAACAAGCTCACACAGGACAGAGAGGGGGTGGTTGAAAATGGAGCAGATCGTGCAAGAGAGGAGAGAGGGAGTACTGTCAATGATGGCTGTGAGCTGTATAAAAGATACACGCTCTCTGCTCAGAGCCATGCGATTAGCAACCCCGCTGGGGCCCCGACAGTGGCGGAATGCCAGGGCCCAGTCGCAAGTGCGACTGCTGCGACTCTGGTAGTTCTGCCACTGACCGATACTAGGGAGTTAGAAGCACCAACACTCCCTGTATAGCTTTTCTGACAGCTGCTTCTGTTTCTATCCCTCCCACGGCTGTCAGGGAGATTGGTGCTTGTAACTGCCCCCACTGCTGCACCAATCACCCCCCCAGGCTGTCCCCCTCTTTGCTCCTCCTGTGTGCTCCCTGGATCCTCCTCTGTGCTCCCCTTGTCCTCTGGGTCCTGATCTATTTTGTCCTCCGTGTCCCCCTGCGTCCTCCCCGGCTCTCCGTGTCCTCTGGGCACTGATCCGTTTAGTCCTCCAGGTCCCCCTGCGTCCTCCCCGGCTCTCCATGTCCTCCTCCGGTCCCCCCATGTCCCGGATCTTTCAGTATGGAGAATGGATGAAGGAGGCAGTAAATCTGTCATTTACCGGCTCCTTCCTTTTCCGTGATCACTGACTTTGACCATTCATAACTAAGCATCGTAAACTTTAAATGGCTCTATATTTAGGATTTATCTGGTCTATAAACCAGAGGCTCTGGATGGAGAGTTGGATAAATTGCTCTATATTTAGGATGTATCTGGTCTTTTTCTCCCCCCAGAATAACATATGCCTTATGGTTACCAAGTAGAAATACTTTGTTTCAATGTATTTAATTGTTTTATAACACAACATAAGAAATCAGAAGCAAGCATACAGGTCACCGCAGGGGCTGAAGAATGATCAAGAATTACAGAGAGATCCAAAAGGAATATAAACAGAATAATCATAGTTTAACACCTTTATGCAATTGGGATGATATTGAAGGTTAATAAATGCGAAATGGAAAGAAAAGGGGGGGGGAAAAGTCTATATGCCATGGCATATAGACTTCTACATCCCAGGGGAGTAGAAATGCTTTCATAAAGGAAAGGAAGTCTATACAATATTAATGGCTGCGGTCTCTAAAAAGACACGCTCTTGTAATTTCGAGGAAAAAAATGTAATAATCTCTCCCACTAAGATTGCTGATCAAGGCCCAAATCGATTTGCTTCCATATTCTCCAGCCACTGCGCTATTGTTTAGCTGTTGTTTCTGGAACACTGCAAAGTCATTTTTTGCATTTGTATAGAATACAGTGTGGTACTAAAAAAAAGATCACAAGTGACTTCCTATGCCACTTTTTGGCAATTTGCATATAGTTGACAACATTAACATTTGTTTTGTTCTTTAACCCCTTCACACCTAAGGATGAAACAAATCTAAATGCCTAAACCCAATTTTTTTACTTTGACATGTGTTAGTAACTTTTGTTCATCCAGGTGGATTATACCTTGTTTTTTTCAGGAGCTTTCATTTGGTGGTAAATGGCAATGGATATCTCCTGCCTTTTATTTTTTTTTTATTCTCAAAGGAAAACTGGCCCAAAATAGAAAATAAAATCATACCACATATGTGTACAGTGCTTGAAAAAGTATTCATACCCCTTGAAATTTTCCACATTTTGTCATGTTACAACCAAAATGTAAATGTATTTTATTGGGATTTTATGTGATAGACCAACACAAAGTGGCACATAATTGTGAAGTGAAAGGAAAATGATAAATGTATTTCATTTTTTTTTACAAATAAATATGTGAAAAGTGTGGTGTTTTTTTTTTATTCTGCCCCCTTTACTCTGATACCTCTAACTAAAATCGAGTGGAACCAACTGCCTTCAGAAGTCACCTAATTAGTAAATAGAGTCCACCTGTGTGTAATCTAATCTCAGTATAAATACAGCTGTTCCATGAAGCCCTCAGAGGTTTGTTAGAGAACTTTAGTGAACAAACAGCATCATGAAGGCTAAGGAACACACCAGACAGGTCAGGGATAAAGTTGTGGAGAAGGTTAAAGCAGGGTTAGTTTATAAAACAATATCACAAAGCTTTAAACATCTCACGGAGCACTGTTCAATCCATCGTCCAAAAATGGCAAGAGTATGGCACAACTGCAAACCTACCAAGACATGGCTGTCCACCTAAACTGACAGTCCGGGCAAGGAGAGTGTAACGAAACGTCCCTACACTCCGCTTCAGTGCTTTTGTCATATACCATTTCCTCCCAGTCTGAATATAGATATCAGATATTCCAAGCGCTCACAAGCACAAAACAAGACAATACTTGTTTAGTTGCTAAACATAGACTCTTTTATTAGAACCAAAATACAAGTCTTTATATACAGTTAAAGAGGAGGTTCCCCCCTCCTTCTCATATTACTCTAACAATACAACTGTAACCAGAAACAGGATTAACATGAGCTAATTAACTAATCCCTTAAAGCAGCCGATGTGACTCCGTGCCCTCCTGGGCATTGTTATGATTAATCAGGATTTCACTACAGGTCAGACTTGTTGTCACCGAGCTTCACACAGTAGATTATAAGTATAAACACAGAACTCCTTCATACAATTGCAGGGTTAATTAGAACAAACAACAATGTGGCAAGCCAGACTAGAGTCATTTACATTATACAGTGAGGTCCATAAATATTGGGACATCGACACAATTCTAATCTTTTTGGCTCTATACAACACCACAATGGATTTGAAATGAAAAGAACAAGATGTGCTTTAACTGTCAGACTTTCAGCTTTAATTTGAGGGTAATTACATCCAAATCGACTTGGATTTGGATGTAAATACCCTCCACACTACATTCTCTAACAGCTCTCCTCCACCATCCACACTACATTCTCCGACAGCTCTCCTCCACCATCCACACTACATTCTCCGACAGCTCTCCTCCACCATCCACACTACATTCCCTGACAGCTCTCCTCCACCATCCACACTACATTCTCCGACATCTCTCCTCCACCATCCACACTACATTCTCCGACAGCTCTCCTCCACCATCCACACTACATTCCCCGACAGCTCTCCTCCACCATCCACACTGAATTCATCCGACAGCTCTCCTCCACCATCCACACTACATTCTCCGTCAGCTTTCCTCCACCATCCACACTACATTCTCCGACAGCTTTCCTCCACCATCCACACTACATTCTCCGACATCTCTCCTCTACCATCCACACTACATTCTCCGACAGCTCTCCTCCACCATCCACACTACATTCTCCGACAGCTCTCTTCCACCATCTACACTACATTCTCCGACAGATCTCCTCCCACCATCCACACTACATTCTCCGACAGCTCTCCACCATCCACACTACATTCTCCGACAGCTCTTCTCCACCATCCACACTACATTCTCTGACAGATCTCCTCCACCATCCACACTACATTCTCCGACAGCTCTCCTCAACCATCCACACTACATTCTCCGACAGCTCTCCTCCACCATCTACACTACATCCTCCGACAGATCTCCTCCCACCATCCACACTACATTCTCTGACAGTTCTCCTCCACCATCCACACTACATTCTCCGACAGCTCTTCTCCACCATCCACACTACATTCTCCGACAGATCTCCTCCACCATCCACACTACATTCTCCGACAGCTCTCCTCAACCATCCACACTACATTCTCCGACAGCTCTCCTCCACCATTTACACTACATCCTCCGACAGATCTCCTCCCACCATCCACACTACAATCTCCGACAGCTCTCCTCCCACCATCCACAATACATTCTCCGACAGCTCTCCCCCACCATCCACACTACATTCTCCTACATCTCCTCCACCATCCACACTACATTCTCCGACAGCTCTCCTCCACCATCCACACTACATTCTCTGACAGCTTTCCTCCACCATCCACACTACATTCTCCGACATCTCCCCTCTACCATCCACACTACATTCTCCGACAGCTCTCCTCCACCATCCACACTACATTCTCCGACAGCTTTCCTCCACCATCCACACTACATTCCCCGACAGCTCTCCTCCACCATCCACACTGCATTCTCCGACAGCTCTCCTCCACCATCTACACTACATTCTCCGACAGATCTCCTCCCAAAACCCACACTACATTCTCCGACAGCTCTCCACCATCCACACTACATTCTCCGACAGCTCTTCTCCACCATCCACACTACATTCTCTGACAGCTCTCCTCCACCATCCACACTACATTCTCCGACAGCTCTCCTCCACCATCTACACTACATTCTCCGACAGATCTCCTCCCACCATCCACACTACATTCTTTGACAGATCTCCTCCCACCATCCACACTACATTCTCTGACAGCTCTCCTCCACCATCCACACTACAATCTCCGACAGCTCTCCTCCACCATCCACACTACATTCTCCGACAGCTCTCCTCCACCATCCACACTACATTCTCCGACAGATCTCCTCCACCATCCACACTACATTCTCCGACAGCTCTCCTCCACCATCCACACTACATTCTCTGACAGCTTTCCTCCACCATCCACACTACATTCTCCGACATCTCTCCTCTACCATCCACACTACATTCTCCGACAGCTCTCCTCCACCATCCACACTACATTCTCCGACAGCTTTCCTCCACCATCCACACTACATTCCCCGACAGCTCTCCTCCACCATCCACACTGCATTCTCCGACAGCTCTCCTCCACCATCTACACTACATTCTCCGACAGATCTCCTCCCAAAACCCACACTACATTCTCCGACAGCTCTCCACCATCCACACTACATTCTCTGACAGCTCTTCTCCACCATCCACACTACATTCTCCGACAGATCTCCTCCACCATCCACACTACATTCTCCAACAGCTTCCCTCCACCATCTACACTACATTCTCCGACAGATCTCCTCCCACCTACATTCTCCGACAGCTCTCCTCCACCATCCACACTACATTCTCCGACAGATCTTCTCCCACCATCCACACTACATTCTCTGACAGATCTTCTCCCACCATCCACACTACATTCTCTGACAGCTCTCCTCCACCATCCACACTACAATCTCCGACAGCTCTCCTCCACCATCCACACTACATTCTCCGACAGCTCTCCTCCACCATCCACACTACATTCTCCGACAGATCTCCTCCACCATCCACACTACATTCTCCGACAGCTGTCCTCCACCATCCACACTACATTCTCCGGCAGCTCTCCTCCACCATCCACACTACATTCTCCGACAGATCTCCTCCACCATCCACACTACATTCTCCAACAGCTCTCCTTCACCATCCACACTACATTCTCCGACAGCTCTCCTCCACCATCCACACTACATTCTCCGACAGCTCTCCTCCACCATCCACACTACATTCTCTCTCCGACAGCTCTCCTTCACCATCCACACTACATTCTCCGACAGCTCTCCTCCACCATCTACACTACATTCTCCGACAGATCTCCTCCCACCATCCACACTACATTCTCTCTCCGACAGCTCTCCTTCACCATCCACACTACATTCTCCGACAGCTCTCCTCCACCATCCACACTACATTCTCCGACAGCTCTCCTCCACCATCCACACTACATTCTCCCCCACCATCCACACTACATTCTCCGACAGATCTCCTCCACCATCCACACTACATTCTCCGACAGATCTCCTCCACCATCCACACTACATTCTCCGACAGCTCCCACCAGCCACACTACATTCTCCAACAGTTCTCCCCCACCATCCACACTACATTCTCTGACAGCTCTCCTCCACCATCCACACTACATTCTCCGACAGCTCTCCTCCACCATCCACACTACATTCTCCGACAGCTCTCCCCCCACCATCCACAATACATTCTCCGACAGATCTCCTCCACCATCCACTCTACATTCTCCGACAGCTCTCCCCCCACCATCCACACTACATTCTCCGACAGATCTCCTCCACCATCCACACTACATTCTCCGACAGCTCTCCCCCCACCATCCACACTACATTCTCCGACAGATCTCCTCCACCATCCACACTACATTCTCTGACAGATCTCCTCCCACCAGCCACACTACACTGAATTTTGTGTTGTTTAACAAGATTATTTTTCCTAAAGAAAGATTGCCCACACTCTGAACATAAATATGGAAGGTTAACCATGTGAATTCTCTGGTGTTGCAGGTGTCCTTTATGAGTGAAAAATGTCCCGCACTTATATAAAAGGAAGTTCACCCGTGTGAATTCTCTGATGTCTAACAAGGGCTCCTTTCTGAGTGAAAGATTTCCCGCACTCTGAACAAGAAAAAGGACGCTCACCCGTGTGAATTCTCTGGTGTATAACAAGGGTTCCTTTATCAGTGAAATATTTCCCGCACTCTGAACACAAATAAGGACGCTCACCCGTGTGAATTCGCTGATGATCAAGAAGAGCAGATTTTTTAAGAAAAGCTTTCCCGCACTCTGAACATGAGTAAGGACGCTCCCCTGTGTGAATTTTCTGATGTAGAACAAGGTCTCCTTTACGAGTGAAAGACTTCCCGCACTCTGAACATGAATAAGGACGCTCACCTATGTGAATTTTCTGATGTAGAACAAGGCTTCCTTTCTGAGTGAAAGACTTCCCGCACTCTGAACATGAATAAGGACGCTCACCTGTGTGAAATGTCTGATGTAGAACAAGGCCTCCTTTCTGAGTGAAAGATTTCCCACACTCTGAACATGAATAAGGACGCTCACCCGTGTGAATTTTCTGATGTCTAACAAGGCCTTTTTTATGAGTAAAAGATTTCCCGCACTCTGAACATGAATAGGGATACTCAACGGTGTGAATTTTGTGATGTTTAGAAAGATCTCTCTTGTCTTTGAAAGATTTCCCGCACTCTGAACATGAATATGGATGCTCACCCGTGTGAATTCTCTGATGTTTAACAAGGCATTTTTTTTGACTAAAAGATTTCCCGCACTCTGAACATGAATAAGGACGCTCACCTGTGTGAATTTTCTGATGTAGAACAAGGCCTCCTTTCCGAGTGAAAGATTTCCCGCACTCTGAACATGAATAAGGACGCTCACCTGTGTGAATTTTCTGATGTCTAACAAGGCCTTCTTTATGAGTAAAAGATTTCCCGCACTCTGAACATGAATAGGGGCGCTCACCGGTGTGAATTTTGTGATGTTTAGAAAGATCTCCTTGGTCTTTGAATGTTTTCTCGCACTCTGAACATGAATAGGGGCGCTCACCGGTGTGATTTCTCTGATGTCTAACAAGACGATTTTTCTTAAGGAAAGATTTCCCGCACTCTGAACATGTATAGGGAAGGTCACCTGTGTGATATTTCTGATGTTGCAAAAGATTTCCTTTCTGAGTGAAACATTTCCCGCACTCTGAACATGAGAATAGATTGTCACCTTGGTGATCTCCTTCATGGGGTGAGGAAGATTCCTCGGGATTAGAAGGATCTGTTGATCGATCTGCAGTGTGAGATCTTACATGGATATTTACAATCATAGTATGTGATTGATGAGAAGATTCCCCCTGATCAGAGGGATCCATTGATGACTCCGGACAGGAAGGTCTGTGATGTATATTTTGTGTATTTGGATTTCCTCCTGGAGGATCCTGTGTGATGACATTATCTTCTGACTTACAATCAGCAGATAATAGAAGATGTCTCTCCGAGGAATTCCTGACATCACATCCATCTGTTGGAAAGAAGTAAAACAAATATAATAAATCTCAGTAGATGAGAAATAACTGGAGTTTTAGCTCCTCCTCCCCATCAGTGGAATAAGTGGAAATGCCGATCTCACAGCCTTCTTTCATTAGATGCGGAGAAGGCCTTTGATCGCTTGGATTGGAGGTTTATGGTAGCATCTCTGAAACAAGTAGGTCTCCCGGTGGAATTTATACAAAAAATAATGGCTTTATATACCACTCCTTCGGCAAGGATAAGGGTCATTTAAAAGTACTCGTGGCTATTAATGAATTGTCGGTCCCGGCAATACACATAAAAGTCAATGAAAAAACCGGCATGGGATTCCCCCCACAGTCTGGTATGGATTTTGAGGGGGACGCCATTTTTAAAAAAAAATTTGGTGCGGGGTTCTCCTTAATATCCTTACCAGACCTGAAGGGCCTGGTATAGAATTTGGGGGGACCCCCACGCAATTTTTTAAAAAAATTTTGGTTCGGGGTTCCCCTTATATTTATACCAGACCCAAAGGGCCTGGTAATGGACTGTGGGGGAAACCCATGCCGTTTTTTTCAATGAACTTTTGTGTGTATTGCCGGGACCGACAATTCATTAATAGCCGCAAGTACTTTTAAATGACTTTTTTTCCTTTAGAAATGTCATTTTGCTGTCAGACTGTTCTAAAAACGGGAAACATGCGCCCCTTTACAGGCATACTATAGACACCCCCCAGGTATGAAATTTAAAAGAATATTACACTTTTATTGTTTCACTTTAAGCATTATTAAAATCACTGCTCCCGAAAACACAGCCGTTTTTTAAAACTTTTTTTTGCATTGATCCATGTCCCCTGGGGCAGGACCCAGGTCCCCAAACACTTTTTATGAAAATAACTTGCATATAAGCCTTTAAAATTAGAACTTTAGATTATTCATGTTCATGTCCCATAGACTTTAACGGTGTTCGCGTGTTCAAACAAATTTTTTGCCTGTTCGCATGTTCTGCTGCAAACCGAACAAGGGGGTGTTCGGCTCATCTCTAACCTTGATTAGTCAATTTCAACTTGGGGCTAGGGGGAAACACTCCTGAAAAGAGAGTTGGGGAGAATGGCGATATACAAGATGGATATTCTACCTCGTTTTTTATATTTACTGTATATCAAACGTTACCTATAGCACTTCCGAGGGCGTTCTTCCGTTCATTACAGTCTAGCTTAGTAAGGTACCTCTGGCCGAACTCCACAGATAGGCTCCGCTAAGACATCTTAGTAAAGCGGGAAACAGGGGGGGGGGGGGGGGGGAACGGGTCTACCGCATATGTAAGTGTACCATATAGCATCTGTATTGACCAGAATAGTGGATTGGTTTTATAACGGTAAATCAAAACAGTGGGTAACTATTGAGTAACAAATAACACCTGTCCCCTTGTCCTCCCCTCTGTGGATTATGCATGAATATACACGAATGCTATCCTAAGTATATGGCTGTATGGTCTCCCTGGATTGATTTTTTGGGCTCTGGTGATCTGGGATCTTTATTATAAATAGTCTTTTTTATAATTAGTTTTTATTCTATGACGCGGATCTGATTTAGGGAGGCGGTTCCTCAGATGGACTGTTGGAGAAATGGATAGACTTATTTGCAAAAAAATGTCCTTCTTTTTTTTTTTTTCTTCTTTCTCTTCTTCTGTCGCTTCTTACTCTTTTTTTCTTTCTTTTTAGAGTTTAGTTTGTCGTGCTTTGGGGTAGATTCTTGCCCAAGTGAAGTAATGGTTATCCAAGTACAAATGCCTTTCCTGAATAGGTGGTAAGACATAATTATATTGATCTACAAAATATTGGAAAGGATTGTCTTTGTCAACCTCTGTTAATGTTTTGATATATGGGATCTAGTTGATCCAGATTATGGGCTTTTGTATGAAATTTTGCAATTTATTTAATAAAAAAATGTAAAATAATTAGTTCAGTAAAGGCCTTCTATAAAAAAAAAAAGGCTTCCTTAACCAAGACGCGTTAGTGTTTTTTTTTTTACTACATAGAATTGTCTGTATTTGGCTGTTAAATTATAAAGAGTTTGCAGATCATATATGGACTCCAGTATGATTTTTTTTTCTAAAAATGTCGGTTACACAAAAGTCACGGTGGTGATGGGTTCTGATTTTTGAAGTTTTAATGAAGCTTGGCAAATGCCCTTTGTGTGTTGATTTTCTATTTGTTTTAAAGGGGCCCAGTAGAACCCTGGCTCAGTAGTACCCCCACTCACAGGATTCCCAGCTTATTAGTACCCTCGTTCAGCAGATCCCATGTTCAGTAGTATCCCCCAGCTTTGCTGATCCTCTACTGACTGCTCGTGACTTATTTCTGGTTAAAGGATATTAAACACCCAAAACAACTAAGACACAATGGGTAAAATGTATTTTTGCATTAATAACGGCTATGGGGAGTAATGGAGATGTCATAGCATTTTCTGGAAACATGAAATTATATTGAGGAATGGAGATGGACCTTTCATATGGTGTACAGTATCTCCTCCTCATTTGTTGGGAACATGACGTTATATTGAGGAATGGAGATGGACCTTTCATATGGTGTACAGTATCTCCTCCTCATTTGTTGGGAACATGACGTTATATTGAGGAATGGAGATGGACCTTTCATATGGTGTACAGTATCTCCTCCTCATTTGTTGGGAACATGACGTTATATTGAGGAATGGAGATGGACCTTTCATATGGTGTACAGTATCTCCACCTCATTTGTTGGGAACATGACGTTATATTGAGGAATGGAGATGGACCTTTCATATGGTGTACAGTATCTCCTCCTCATTTGTTGGGAACATGACATTATATTGAGGAATGGAGGTGGACCTTTCATATGGTGTACAGTATCTCCTCCTCATTTGTTGGGAACATGGCCTTATATTGAGGAATGGAGATGGAGCTTTCATGTGGTGTGGTTTGCGCAAACGTTATAGCGTCTACAAACTATGTGATATATTTATGAAATTTTAATTCATTTTTTATTTTTTACTAGTAATGTCGGCTTATAGCGTGACTGCGATATTGTGACGGACAAAATCGGATACCTGACACTTTTGACATTTTTGGGAACTAGTGACACCAATACAGTGATCAGTGCTAACAATATGCACGGTCACTGTACTAATGATGCTGGCTGGGACAGGGGTAAACATCTAGGATGATCAAGGGATAAAATGTGTGGCCAACATGTGTTAGGCTAAGTTCCCACTGGCATTAAAAGCAGGCGTTTGAGAAGTAAAATGAGACTGTGACCCGCTTCTTCCATAGTGCCTATACTTACTTCTGTGGATAGGTGGAGATATTTTTTCCTCTTCACTTTTCATAATCATCCCGACCTCCTCCGTGGACAGCTGATCACCCCCCACATATGTCTCTACTTCTTCTTCTTTAACCTCAGCTTTTATATTAAACCGCTCTTCACCCTAAATAATAAAAAAATCTATTAAAGTCAACTGAAATAAAAATGACAGCAGCTTTCCATTACCTAATACATCAATAAAAGTTTTTCTCAAAACCTCTTTCAGGACAGCACCTGGAGAGAGCGCAGCTCCACCCACTTTCCTAGGAAACACTGCGATCAATGTCTTTTAAAGGCAGGACACTTCCACCATGTCCTCGGTTGTAGAGTTTCCTCCGCCATGGTGGAAGCGCTGCGAGGAACTACGGATGTGCTGCACTCTATTCAGGCAGAGGTCCTGTGCATGGGAGTTTTTTTTGTTTCTTTTTCCTTTTCTTAGACCCTGGGGTCTTTGGGCCATCCCAGCATCCTCCCAGATAGGCGGGGGGTATTCTTTTGCTCCCTGCTCGGCAAGAGCTTGGGTGCCGGCCAGGGGGGGTCTGTCAGAACGTGGAGCGTGGAGTGGCGTATCCTTCCTGGGCCTTCGTTCGTTCCGGATTCCGATGGCGGGTGATCTCATTTCCGGAAGGGACGGGACTTCCGGTCGGGTGCATGGCTTCCAGCCTGCAGAATGCAGGAGTTGGCTGGCTGGTGTACACGTCCGGTCTTCGCAGCGGCGAAGAGACTGGGAGTTTCTTTTTAAAAAGTCGCGATGGCCGCAATGTTCGCTGCGCGAAATGGAGTCAGTGACAGTGGCGGGAGCAGGAGCCACAGGTGCCAGCCAAGTCCAGGTAAGTAGGGGCACAGGCCCCATGGCTGTTACCTATAGGGCTATGTTTTTTTTCCCCTCCTCCCCTCCCCTGGGCATTAGTATAGGGGAGGAGGGGGTCTGCACCATAACCCTTGGTTTACCTCATGGAGGGGTATGGTTGGATGGTCGGCCCCCCCTATTACTTTTATGGGGGGGCTGTTAGGTATCCTTGGGGGAAGGAGGGGGGTTATGGTTAGGTCCTAATCTAGTATTTTTTTTTTAAATAAATGTAAGCGGTGTAAGTACCTAAACATAACTTGGTATCAGGCTCTTGTACTCCCTGAACATAAGAGCTCAGACTGGGAGAGGGGGAAACAGAACAAGTGACCAATCAGCTGTGCTGCAATTTTAAGAAGAACTGATAGCAGGAGGGAGCAGAGTGACAGAGAGATGAGCTCATCAGTCTGCTGTTTCTCCTGTCACTGTCCAGTCACAGACTGGGGGAGGGACAAGACCAGCAGGTATTACTGATCTGAAGTAGAGAAAAATAAGGTCTACTGCCCATTTCCTGTGAGCCCAGGAAGCCTGGGACCCAGTCCCTAGTGGGACATCATCACATCAGCCTGGACTTACAGTAGCAAAGGACAGCACCATGTCATTCAGTATGCACCCCCATTGTAAGAACACAAGGAGGAAGAGGACCCACAATGAAATGTGACTGGACTTAACAGCCACAGAAAAAAGGAACGTATATTGATTAAAAAGAAAAAAAGAGAATGAGCTAGAAACCAAAAGATGTAGAAGTAAGCATTAAAACAAGAATCTATAAAAAAATAATGTCCTCTCATAGCTTAGAATGCATATTTAGGTCTACATGTCCAGCCCCACCTACCTGATCCTGGTAAGGGATGGTGTGATCCTCCTGTATGGAATCCTGGGAATACAGAGGAAGGGGACATCTCTTGCCCTAAACCCCAAAGATGATAAAATACATTTATAAAATGGAGCAAGAGATTATATAGAAAAATATCATCCCATAGCTTAGAATACATATGAGTTCCAATTGCTCGGTCCTATCTACCTGATGATGGTGAGGGATGGTGTGATCTTCCTGTGTGGAATCCCAGGAATACAGAGGACCTCCCTCCTCCATTGACTGCTGAGCTCCACTTATCGACATCTCTTCTTCTTCCCTTTTAATCTCAGCTTTAATGTCTTTCAGTTTCTCATCCTAAACCCCAAAGATAGTAGAATATATGTGTAAAATGGAACATGTCCTCTCATAGCTTAGATTTATGTTCTAGTTGCTCAGTCCCACCTACCTGATGATGGTGGTGAGGGATGCTTTGACCTTCCTGTGTGGAATCCCGGGAATACAGAGGACGGGGACATCTCTCTTGTGTGTCACCTTCCTCCATAGACTGCTGATCCTCAAACATCTCTTCTTTTTCTACTTTAACCTCAACTTTGATGTCTTTCAGTTCTTCACCCTAAACCCCAAACATGATAGAATGGATTTGTAAAAGGAATCGAGATGATATAGAAGAACTATCTCAAAGTGTAGAATTCCACAACGTATTTGAGTCCTAGTTGCTCAGTCCCACCTACCTGATGAAGGTGAGGGATGGTGCGATCTTCCTGTGTGGAATCCCGGGAATACAGAGGAGGAGGACATCTCTCTGGTGGGTTCCCATTACTGGATCCATCTGTAGGAAACACAACAAGTTACCGGTAAGTCTAACTTGGTTTTTCCCAAGGCGTCTTTCAGGACAGCACCTGAGAGGATAACAGAGACTTACCCCCTTAGGGCGGGACAACAGCTTGCAGGACCTTTCTGTTAGTATTTGAACATGCTGGGCCCGAAGCCCCTGAGCAAATAACTTCAGAGCCAAGTCGATCGCCTTGAGCTCTCTCCAGTTTGAGGACTTGGTCGCCTCTTTCCTGGACCAGTTTCCCTGAGTGAAACCCTTTTCTAGGTGGGCTCCCCAACCCCAGGAACTGGCATCGGTTGTCAGCCTTTTTTCGATTGGAAAGGCCCAGACTAACCCCTCCAATAGGATATCCTGCCTTTTCCACCACCATAGTGACCTCTTCACTTGGGTTGGAACTCTTACCTCTGAGTCTAGGGATTCCAAATTGTGATCCCAAGATCTCAGAAGAAAAACCTGCAGATGTCTGAAGTGTAGTCTTGCCCACTGAACAGCTGGCATTGACGAAGTCAGAACACCCAGGGCTGACATGACCAATCTTACCGTCAGCTGCTGGCTGGTCTGCAAAAAAGACACTGTATCCTGGATTTTTCCTTTCTTCTCTGAAGGAAGAAAAATGTTTTGGCTTACCGAATTTATTATATACCCTAGAAACCGAATTTCCTGAGATGGTTCCAGGGAAGATTTTTGGAGATTTAGGATCCAACCTAGAGACTCCAGATGGCTGCATGCTCTGCTTAAATTGCTCCTCAATTCCTCTCTTGAGGGGGCGAAAAATAGCAGATCGTCTAAGTAAGGAATTACTGCGATTCCCTGAAGACGCAGCGGAGCTAGGGCCTCTGCCATTACTTTGGTAAAAATTCGGGGTGCCGATGATAGCCCGAAGGGTAGGGCTCTGAATTGCAGATGCTGAATTCTGCCTTCCAACTTTACCGCCAACCTGAGAAACCTCTGGGACTGGGATGAGATTGGAATATGCAGGTATGCATCCTTTAGATGCACTGACGCCATGAAACAACCTGGAGTCAGAAGATTTCTGGCGGTGAAAATTGAGTCCATCTTAAACTTTCTGTATTTGATGGCTCTGTTTAGTGGCTTTAAATTTAGAATTAAACGAAATCTTCCTGTTGGTTTTTTTACCAGGAAGACATGTGAATAGAAGCCCTCGTGCCATTCCTCTGGTGGCACTGGGATTACTACACCCTGCTGCATCAGTTCCTCCAGAGAGGATTTCATGGCCAGGGCCCTTATTGGATCTCGAGGAGCATTTGTTACCAGAAACCTTCTTGGGGGGCTTCTGGAAAACTCGAGAGTATAACCCTGCGAGAGAGTGGTCAGAATAAACTGATTTGTAGTTATCACTGACCACTGCGGAAGAAACTCTCGTAATCTTCCGCCGACCCGCAGAGATGAGTCATTGTTAGTTTTCGGCCTGTGAAGGAGGACGGAAGAGAATTCCGCCTTTGCCCTTCGCCTTTTGCGCGGACCAATTTTTTCTCCTGCCCTGAAACTTATTTTCCTGCTGTTGCTGTTGAGTTTTTTGAGGTCGAAAAAGACGTTTTGGGGTCTGCTTTTTCTTTATGACCGGAAAGGACTTCTTCTTATCGGCAGTTCTGTCTAGGATATTATCTAGATCAGGGCCAAAAAGAAGGTCACCTGAAAAGGGAATACCACAAAGTTTACTCTTTGAAGCTATATCACCTGGCCAGGTTTTTAGCCATAAAGCTCTTCTCGCAGCATTTGCTAAAGCTGCAGACCTAGCTGACATTTTGATAGCTTCAGCCGAAGCATCAGCAATATAAGCAACCGCAGAAATCAGGGTAGGAAAGGAATCTAAGATCTCCTGCTTGGGGGAATCTGCCACTATATGAGATCTAAGTTGGTTCACCCAGTATTCCAGATTCCTGGCTACACAGGTTGTGGCCATTGCTGGTTTTAAATTGCTCATGATTGATTGCCATGATCTCTTGAGCAAAAGATCCATGCGTTTGTCCATTGGATCCCTTAGAACACCCATGTCTTCAAAAGACAGGTCTGTGGATCTTGAGACCTGTGAAAAGGCTGCATCCAACCTGGGCACCTTATTCCACAACGCAGAAGGGTCCTCCTCAAAAGGAAAGCGCCTTTTGTGGGCTCTGGAAAAAAAGGGCTTTTTCTCTGGATCTTGCCATTCTTTAGTAATGGCGTCAGAAATGACCGAATGAACCGGAAATGTTCGCCCCTTAGGCTCATTTAACCCTGCATACATGCGGTCATGAAGAGATAACTCCTTCTTTTCCTCACTTAAGCCAAGTGTAACATGGATAGCCTTAAGGAGTCCGTCTACCTCCTCTAGGGAAAGCTTAAATTTGGAAGGAGCCACCTCCGCTTCCTCACCCTCCTCCTCCGAATCTTTAACGGAAGGAGTAGGGGACTGCTCTTCCCTGATAGAGGGGCCTTCAGGTAAAGCTTCTACCATGGGGAAAGAAGTAGAACCCTGGGAAGCCTCAGAAGTGGATGGCTGACTAGCAGCTGGATTAACTAAAGAGTCACGAAAAGTCTGAATCGTGGCGTATAGTTCCTTCTTTACAGAGGCAACCAGATCATCACAAACTGAAGCTGATTCCTCCTTAACTAAAGAAGTGATGTATGTACTGCATAAAACTTTTTTCCAATTTTCTCCCATTTTGGCCCTGCAAGAAGGACATCTCTTTTTTGGGTCAGAGCTTTTAGCCTGTGAGAGAAAAGACAAAAAAAGCAAAAAAACAAGGGGACCTTTTAGTGAGACCCAGTCTCAGCTACACAAGAATCACCCACAGGTGCACTAAGAAGAAACCAGTCAGCCTCTAGTGCCCAGACAGGCCCCTTGCCACTAGGGGGTAAGAAAAAAGAAAATAGACCAAACCCAGGAAAAGGAAGAAAGGCAGACTTAAACTTCTGCTCCTACCTGAGCTTTACTGGCGCCTGTGCCTGTCCCCACCGCTGCAGACACTGAGTCCTCCATCTCTGGTATGCAGCTCCTCACTTGTGGTTTCATATGCCGCTTCCGGACTCCCATAGTGCATCTGCACCGGACCGGAAGCGGAAGTAGGCGCCAGTTCCTGTCCTCCCTCCTCCCCCCTTGCATCCACGCCGGAAATGACGCTTCTGCTGACCCGCCTTGTCACTTCCGCCGCGCCTGCCGGCCAAAAAACATGGCGGCGGCGCACGCGCACCGCCGCTCCTACGACCGCGCAGATCACTGGGTCTACGGCTCTCACCGAGCACCAGGAGGGGAAGAGGAGCCCGATTGCTACCGCTGCAAAGGCTTGGGTAGGCCGGGAGGACAGCGGGTCTCCTAAAGGAGGAAAAAAAGAAAGGAAGCCCTGTCTCCCAGGAGCATCTGAGAGACCTTGACTCCCCTTCAAAAAGATGTTCCCTCCGGGCCGGAGGAAACACAAAAACTGAGGTATGGTAGGGAGGCGCCTCCCTTTAAAGTTTGGAGGAAGAAGGTGTTTCCTGTTTCCGGTGGGTGGAGTCGCTATCTCTCAGGTGCTGTCCTGAAAGACGCCTTGGGAAAAAGTACCCACATATGGCTGTGAAAGCCAGGAACCATTACATCACCTATAGGCTTCCATGGTGAAGCCACTATCAGTGGTCCCTCCTCTCCCCTGAAGCTTCTGCTGGATGAAACATGGAACTCGAATCACGTTACTGGACTGACCAGAATGGGCAGGAAGTAGGCAAGTATACACATTTATTTTTTTTAACCAGGATAGTTAATAGAGGTTGTGCAAAAAAGTTTTAACAGCGCCAAAGATGTGTATAATTAATCCAAATGGACTGCAGCTTTCTCAAAATTGACGTGGGTCAGTAGTGGTAAAATAATTCTAGCCCTCCTCTGTAACTCAAAACATGTAACCAGTAAAAAAATTTTAAACGTCGCCTATGGGGATATTTTAGTACCGAAGTTTGGCGCCATTCCACGAGCATGTGCAATTTTGAAGATTGACATGTTATCTATTTACTCGGCGTAACATCATCTTTCACATTATGCAAAAAAAAAATTGGACTAACTTTACCGCTTTATTTTTTTTAAAGCCCGAAACTGCGCAAATACTGTGCGAGATAAAAAGTTGCAAAGACTGCCACTGTATTCTCTAGTGTTATTAATACGGTGATCAGTGCTAAAAAATACTGCACTATCACTGTATTAGGCCCCTTTCACACTGGGGCGGTGGGGGCGTCGGCGGTAAAACAACGATGTTTTTAGCGCTGTTTTACCGTCGTTTTTGCGGCTGTATTTGGCCGCTAGCGGTGCGGTTTTAACCCCCACTGGCGGGCGAAAAAGGGTTAAAACCGCTCGTACAGCACGGCTATAGCCGCGATATTGCCACGGTATAGCCGCGCTGTCCCATTGATTTCAATGGGCAGGAGCGGCGCTCCAAAGATGCGGCTCGCAGGACTTTTTTTTACCGTCCTGCCAGCGCACCGCTTCAATGTGAAAGCCCTCGGGCTTTCACACTGAACAAACAGCGGAGGCTGTTTAGGGGCGGTTTGCAGGCGGTATTTTTAGCACAATAACGCCTGCAAACCGCCCCAGTGTGAAAGGGGCCTTAGTGTCATTGGTCCCCAAAAAGTGTCAAAAGTGGCAGTTAGTTTCCTGGCAATATCACAGTCCCGCTATAAGTCGCTGATCGCCGCCATTACTAGTAAAAAAAAAAAAAAAAAAAAAAATCCCATAGTTTGTAGACGCTGTAACTTTTGCGCAAACCAATCTATAATTCAGGCATATTGATATTTTTATTTTACCAAAAATATGTAGCAAAATACATATTTGCCTAAATTTATGAAGAAATTAAATTTTTTAAAAATTTTTTGGTGGATATGTTTTATAACAGAAAGTAAAAAAATATTGTTTTCAAAATTGTCGCTCTTTTTTGTTTTTATAAAATAAATAAAATAAAACCAGCAGAGGTGATCAAATGCCACCAAAAGAAAGCTCTATTTGTGGGGCAAAAAAGTAAATAAATAAATTTTGTTTGGGTATAGCGTCACACGTCTGCGCAATTGTCAGTTAAAGTAATGCAGCGCTGTATCACAGAAAATGGCCTGGTCAGTAAGGGGGGCATATCTTCCGGAGGTCAAGTGGTTAATGTTATTAATAATGTTCTATTTATGAAGACACTATACAGTATATAGGTAATGTTTCTATATTATTATTATTATACATGTTTTATAAAGCACCAACAGTTTGTGTGGCGCTGTAGAATAAGGATGAGCTCCGGCGTGTTCGAACAGCCCACGTGCCGAGCCCGCCAGAAAGTCGGCGCTGCGCTAATCACAGGCAGTGAGACATTTCCCGATCTCTGCAGCCGCACATCGGGAAATGTCTCACTGCCTGTGATTAGCGCAGCACAGTGCCGACCTCCTGGCGGGCTCTGCATGTGGGCTGTGCGAACGCGCCGGAGCTCATCCTTACTGTAGAACATGGAAGCAGATAGTACAGTTACTGTATTGATTATAATATACTCTATATATGTGTATATCATCATTTGCTGGAGATAAAAGACATCACAGTGACTATGGAGGAAGAGGACGGACATGACGGGGGGGGGGTTACTGGGTGTAAATATAAATTAATAACTTATTACCTCCTCTGCTGCCTCTTCCAACGTCTTCTCTCTACTTCCTCCTGGCTCACCTTTCACCCGGAACTTCCTGTTTAAATCCCTACATCACTTCCTGTACATAAGATACCTCACTTCCTGTCTGTCTATCACTTCCTATCTGCACCTGACGTCACTTCCTCCCTAGTTGTGGTATCACTTCCTGTGTCTGTACAAACAAATCACACACTTCCTGTCCCACTCATAATTCGAAAAGATCTCCACCTTCAGAGTAATGTCATTAACCACTTCCCGCCCGCCCTATAGCGGATTGACGTCCGGGAAGTGGTTCTGTTATCCTGACTGGGCGTCATATGACGTCCAGCAGGATAACATGCCGCAGCGCGCCCCCGGGGGCGCGCATCGCGGCGATCGGTGGAGCGGTGTGTCAGTCTGACACACCGCTACACTGATCTTGGTAAAAAACCTCCGGCGGAGGCTCTTTACCATGTGATCAGCCGTGTCCAATCATGGCTGATCACGCTGTCAATAGGAAGAGCCGTTGATCGGCTCTTCCTCACTCGCGTCTGACAGACGCAAGTAGAGGAGAGCCGATCGGCGGCTCTCCTGGCAGGGGCGCAGCCCCCGCGCAGATCACCCCACTGGACTACCAGGGATGCCACTAGGACCACCAGGAAAGGGGCAACGTGGATGGCCAGGTATGTACCCCATGGCCATCCACATGTGCCCAATCTGTGCCAATCAGTGCCCACAAATGGGCACTGATTGGCACTATTATGCCAACAATCTATTATGCCAATGCCCAGATCTGCCCAGCAATGCTATATCAGTGCCACCTGTCATTGCCCATCTGTGCCACCTGTCATTGCCCATTGGTGCCACCTGTCAGTGCCCATCTGTGCCCATCTGTGCCCACCTATCAGTGCCCATCAGTGCCACACATAAGTACCCATCAGTGCCACCCATATATACCAATCAATGCCACCTACGAGTGCCCATCAGTGCCGCCTATGTGTGCCCATCGGTGCCACCTATGAATGCCCATCAGTGCCGTATACCAGTGCCACCTATCAGTGCCCATCAGTGCCACCTATCAGTGCCGCCTATCAGTGCTCATCATCAGTGCCACCTCATCAGTGCCACCTCATCGGTGCCCATCAGTGCCGCCGTATCAGTGCCCATCAGTGCAGCTATATCAGTGCCCATTATTGAAGGAGAAAGCGTACTTATTTACAAAAAAATGTAACAGAAACAAAGAAAAACTTGTTTTTTTCGAAATTTTCGGTCTTTTTTTATTTGTTGCGCAAAAAATAAAAAACGCAGAGGTGATCAAATACCACCAAAAGAAAGCTCTATTTGTGGGAACAAAATGATAAAAAAATTGTTTGGGTACAGTGTAGCATGACCGCGCAATTGTCATTCAAATTGCAACAGCGCTGAAAGGTGAAAATTGGGCTGGGCGGGAAGGTGTCTAAGTGCCTGGTATTGAAGTGGTTAAAGGGGGAGTCCCGTCTATATTTACTATGTGAATATTATAAAATAACACTGCAATGGTTAAAAAATATGAATCACCAGATCCGGTGACCATCTTAAAAAAACTGCAGATCAAATCACAGAAAAATTAAGTATGTTCAGCTGAATTGCTGTGTTTTTCCTTTACATATTTTTTCCTCCCTTGCATTGTGTGTTTATGTGTCTGTAAGACTCTCATTTGTTCCTCTGTAATGAAGGAGTATTCTGTGAGTGGAATACATGTGTGCTGTATACACAAGTAGGCTCAGACTCTATTATATCATACTTGCCAACAGTCCCGATTTTAGGGTTGCCACCTTTTCTTCAAGCCAAACCTGAACACATTAGCAGCGCACGGCAAATATATATTTTTTTGTAGTACATTAAATTCATTACCTCTGTACAATGCAATGAAGAGCATTTTTTTATGTAGTATACACTATATACTATACATATCGTTTTGTGATTAAATAACATTTCTGGAGGGTTTGATGGGGGGCAGTATGTACAGGAGAGGAGTTCGGAGGGTATGATGGGGGCAGTATGTACAGGAGAGGAGCGCGGAGGGTATGATGGGGGTGGTATGTACAGGAGAGGAGTGTGGAGGGTATGATGGGGGGGGGTATGTACAGGAGAGGAGTGCAGAGGGTATGATGGGGGCAGTATGTACAGGAGAGGAATGCGGATGGTATGATAGGGGTAGTATGTACAGGAGAGGAGTAGGGAGGGTATGATGGGGCAGTATGTACAGGAGAGGTATGCGGATGGTATGATAGGGGTAGTATGTACAGGAGAGGAGTGCAGAGGGTATGATAGGGGCAATATGTACAGGAGAGGAGTGCGGAGGGTATGATGGGGGCAGTATGTGCAGAAGAGGAGTGTGGGGGGTATGATGGGGGGTGGTGTGTGCAGGAGAGGAGTGTGGAAGGTATAATGGGGTGGTATGTACAGGAGAGGAGTGTGGAGGGTATAATGGGGGCAGTATGTGCAGGAGAGGAGTGCGGAGGGTATGATGGGGGCAGTATGTGCAGGAGAGGAGTGCGGAGGGTATGATGAGGGCAGTATGTGCAGGAGAAGAGTGCGGAGGGTATGATGGGGCGGTATTACAGGAGAGGAGTGCGGAGGGTATGATGGGGGCAGTATGTGCAGGAGAGGAGTGCAGAGGGTATGATGGGGGCGGTATGTACAGGAGAGGAGTGCGGAGGTTATGATGGAGGCGGTATGTACAGGAGAGGAGTGCCGAGGGTATGATGGGGGCAGTATGCACAGGAGAGGAGTGCCGAGGGTATGATGGGGGCAGTATGTACAGGAGAGGAGTGCAGAGGGTATGATGGGGCAGTATGTGCAGGAGAGGAGTGCGGAGGGTATGATGGGGCAGTATGTGCAGGAGAGGAGTGCGGAGGGTATGATGGGGGCAGTATGTACAGGTGGCATTGATGCGTATCAGTGCTCATCAATGCTGCCTAACAGTGCCCAACAATTCTGCCTATCAATGCCATCTATCAGTGCTCATCAATGCCACCTATCAGTGCTCATCAATGCCACTTATCAATCCTGCATTTCAGTGCCCATCAATTCTGCCTATCAGTGCCACCTATCAGTGCCATCAATGCCGCCTATCAGTATCCATCCATGCCGCCTACCAGTGCCCATCAGTGCTGTCTATCACAACCCATCAGTGCTGCCTATCACAACTCATCAGTGCTGCCTATCACAACTCATCAGTGCTGCCTATCACAACTCTTCCATGCTGCCTCTCAGTGCCCATCAATGCCGCCCTTTCAGTGCCCATCAGTGCTGCCTATCAGTGTCTATCAATCCCACCTATCAGTGCCCATTAGTGCCTCCCATAAGTGCTTATCGGTTATTGACAGTTCTCCCTCTCTCCTCTCTTGCACGATCTGCTCCTTCTCCGACCCCCCCCCCTCTCCTGTGTGTACTCTGCGGGAAGTCAAGTGTGAAGCTAACAAGCTCACACAGGACAGAGAGGGGGTGGTTGAAAATGGAGCAGATCGTGCAAGAGAGGAGAGAGGGAGTACTGTCAATTAAGGCTGTGAGCTGTATAAAAGATACACGCTCTCTGCTCAGAGCCATGCGATTAGCAACCCCGCTGGGGCCCGACAGTGGCGGAATGCCAGGGCCCAGTCGCAAGTGCGACTGCTGCGACTCTGGTAGTTCTGCCACTGACCGATACTAGGGAGTTAGAAGCACCAACACTCCCTGTATAGCTTTTCTGACAGCTGCTTCTGTTTCTATCCCTCCCGCGGCTGTCAGGGAGATTGGTGCTTGTAACTGCCCCCACTGCCGCACCAATCACCCCCCCAGGCTGTCCCCCTCTTTGCTCCTCCTGTGTGCTCCCTGGATCCTCCTCTGTGCTCCCCTTGTCCTCTGGGTCCCGATCCATTTTGTCCTCCGTGTCCCCCTGCGTCCTCCCCGGCTCTCCGTGTCCTCCTCTGGGCACTGATCCGTTTAGTCCTCCAGGTCCCCCTGCGTCCTCCCCGGCTCTCCATGTCCTCCTCCCGTCCCCCCATGTCCCGGATCTTTCAGTATGGAGAATGGATGAAGGAGGCAGTAAATCTGTAATTTACCGGCTCCTTCCTTTTCCGAATGCACAGTCAGTGATCACTGACTTTGACCATTCATAACTAAGCATCGTAAACTTTAAATGGCTCTATATTTAGGATGTATCTGGTCTATAAACCAGAGGCTCTGGATGGAGAGTTGGATAAATTGCTCTATATTTAGGATGTATCTGGTCTTTTTTTCCCCCCAGAATAACATATGCCTTATGGTTACCAAGTAGAAATACTTTGTTTCAATGTATTTAATTGTTTTATAACACAACATAAGAAATCAGAAGCAAGCATACAGGTCACCGCAGGGGCTGAAGAATGATCAAGAATTACAGAGAGATCCAAAAGGAATATAAACAGAATAATCATAGTTTAACACCTTTATGCAATTGGGATGATATTGAAGGTTAATAAATGCGAAATGGAAAGAAAAGGGGGGAAAAAAAGTCTATATGCCATGGCATATAGACTTCTACATCCCAGGGGAGTAGAAATGCTTTCATAAAGGAAAGGAAGTCTATACAATATTAATGGCTGCGGTCTCTAAAAAGACACGCTCTTGTAATTTCGAGGACAAAAATGTAATAATCTCTCCCACTTAGATTGCTGATCAAGGCCCAAATCGATTTGCTTCCATATTCTCCAGCCACTGCGCTATTGTTTAGCTGTTGTTTCTGGAACACTGCAAAGTCATTTTTTGCATTTGTACAGAATACAGTGTGGTACTAAAAAAAAGATCACAAGTGACTTGCTATGCCACTTTTTGGCAATTTGCATATAGTTGACAACATTAACATTTGTTTTGTTCTTTAACCCCTTCACACCTAAGGATGAAACAAATCTAAATGCCTAAGCCCAATTTTTTGACTTTGACATGTGTTAGTAACTTTTGTTCATCCAGGTGGATTATACCTTGTTTTTTTCAGGAGCTTTCATTTGGTGGTAAATGGCAATGGATATCTCCTGCCTTTTTTTTTTTTTATTCTCAAAGGAAAACTGGCCCAAAATAGAAAATAAAATCATACCACATATGTGTACAGTGCTTGAAAAAGTATTCATACCCCTTGAAATTTTCCACATTTTGTCATGTTACAACCAAAATGTAAATGTATTTTATTGGGATTTTATGTGATAGACCAACACAAAGTGGCACATAATTGTGAAGTGAAAGGAAAACGATAAATGTATTTCATTTTTTTTTACAAATAAATATGTGAAAAGTGTGGTGTTTTTTTTTTATTCTGCCCCCTTTACTCTGATACCTCTAACTAAAATCGAGTGGAACCAACTGCCTTCAGAAGTCACCTAATTAGTAAATAGAGTCCACCTGTGTGTAATCTAATCTCAGTATAAATACAGCTGTTCCATGAATCCCTCAGAGGTTTGTTAGAGAACTTTAGTGAACAAACAGCATCATGAAGGCTAAGGAACACACCAGACAGGTCAGGGATAAAGTTGTGGAGAAGGTTAAAGCAGGGTTAGTTTATAAAACAATATCACAAAGCTTTAAACATCTCACGGAGCACTGTTCAATCCATCGTCCAAAAATGGCAAGAGTATGGCACAACTGCAAACCTACCAAGACATGGCTGTCCACCTAAACTGACAGTCCGGGCAAGGAGAGTGTAACGAAACGTCCCTACACTCCGCTTCAGTGCTTTTGTCATATACCATTTCCTCCCAGTCTGAATATAGATATCAGATATTCCAAGCGCTCACAAGCACAAAACAAGACAATACTTGTTTAGTTGCTAAACATAGACTCTTTTATTAGAACCAAAATACAAGTCTTTATATACAGTTAAAGAGGAGGTTCCCCCCTCCTTCTCATATTACTCTAACCAGAAACAGGATTAACATGAGCTAATTAACTAATCCCTTAAAGCAGCCGATGTGACTCCGTGCCCTCCTGGGCATTGTTATGATTAATCAGGATTTCACTACAGGTCAGACTTGTTGTCACCGAGCTTCACACAGTAGATTATAAGTATAAACACAGAACTCCTTCATACAATTGCAGGGTTAATTAGAACAAACAACAATGTGGCAAGCCAGACTAGACTCATTTACATTATACAGTGAGGTCCATAAATATTGGGACATCGACACAATTCTAATCTTTTTGGCTCTATACAACACCACAATGGATTTGAAATGAAAAGAACAAGATGTGCTTTAACTGTCAGACTTTCAGCTTTAATTTGAGGGTAATTACATCCAAATCGACTTGGATTTGGATGTAAATACCCTCCACACTACATTCTCTAACAGCTCTCCTCCACCATCCACACTACATTCTCCGACAGCTCTCCTCCACCATCCACACTACATTCTCCGACAGATCTCCTCCACCATCCACACTACATTCCCTGACAGCTCTCCTCCACCATCCACACTACATTCCCTGACAGCTCTCCTCCACCATCCACACTACATTCTCCGACATCTCTCCTCCACCATCCACACTACATTCTCCGACAGCTCTCCTCCACCATCCACACTACATTCCCCGACAGCTCTCCTCCACCATCCACACTGAATTCATCCGACAGCTCTCCTCCACCATCCACACTACATTCTCCGACAGCTTTCCTCCACCATCCACACTACATTCTCCGACAGCTTTCCTCCACCATCCACACTACATTCTCCGACATCTCTCCTCTACCATCCACACTACATTCTCCGACAGCTCTCCTCCACCATCCACACTACATTCTCCGACAGCTCTCCTCCACCATCTACACTACATCCTCCGACAGATCTCCTCCCACCATCCACACTACATTCTCTGACAGTTCTCCTCCACCATCCACACTACAATCTCCGACAGCTCTCCTCCCACCATCCACAATACATTCTCCGACAGCTCTCCCCCACCATCCACACTACATTCTCCTACATCTCCTCCACCATCCACACTACATTCTCCGACAGCTCTCCTCCACCATCCACACTACATTCTCCGACAGCTCTCCTCCACCATCCACACTACATTCTCCGACAGCTCTCCCCCCACCATCCACACTACATTCTCCGACAGCTCTCCTCCACCATCCACACTACATTCTCCGACAGATCTCCTCCACCATCCACACTACATTCTCCGACAGATCTCCTCCACCATCCACACTACATTCTCCGACAGCTCTCCTCCACCATCCACACTACATTCTCCGACAGCTCTCCTCCCACCATCCACACTACATTCTCCGACAGATCTCCTCCACCATCCACATTACATTCTCTGACAGCCCTCCTCCACCATCCACACTACATTCTCCGACAGCTCTCCCCCCACCATCCACACTACATTCTCTGACAGATCTCCTCCCACCAGCCACACTACATTCTCCGACAGATCTCCTCCACCATCCACACTACATTCTCCGACAGCTCCCACCATCCACACTACATTCTCCAACAGTTCTCCTCCACCATCCACACTACATTCTCTGACAGCTCTCCTCCACCATCCACACTACATTCTCCGACAGCTCTCCCCCCGCTATCCACACTACATTCTCCGACAGCTCTCCCCCCGCTATCCACACTACATTCTCCGACAGCTCTCCTCCACCATCCACACTACATTCTCCGACAGCTCTCCCCCCACCATCCACACTACATTCTCCGACAGCTCTCCTCCACCATCCACACTACATTCTCCGACAGCTCTCCCCCCACCATCCACACTACATTCTCCGACAGCTCTCCTCCACCATCCACACTACATTCTCCGACAGCTCTCCCCCCACCATCCACACTACATTCTCCGACAGCTCTCCTCCACCATCCACACTACATTCTCCGACAGCTCTCCCCCCACCATCCACACTACATTCTCCGACAGCTCTCCTCCACCATCCACACTACATTCTCCGACAGATCTCCTCCACCATCCACACTACATTCTCCGACAGATCTCCTCCACCATCCACACTACATTCTCCGACAGCTCTCCTCCACCATCCACACTACATTCTCCGACAGCTCTCCTCCCACCATCCACACTACATTCTCCGACAGATCTCCTCCACCATCCACATTACATTCTCTGACAGCCCTCCTCCACCATCCACACTACATTCTCCGACAGCTCTCCCCCCACCATCCACACTACATTCTCTGACAGATCTCCTCCACCATCCACACTACATTCTCTGACAGCTCTCCCCCCGCTATCCACACTACATTCTCCGACAGCTCTCCCCCCGCTATCCACACTACATTCTCCGACAGCTCTCCCCCCGCTATCCACACTACATTCTCCGACAGCTCTCCCCCCGCTATCCACACTACATTCTCCGACAGCTCTCCTCCACCATCCACACTACATTCTCCGACAGCTCTCCCCCCACCATCCACACTACATTCTCCGACAGCTCTCCTCCACCATCCACACTACATTCTCCGACAGCTCTCCCCCCACCATCCACACTACATTCTCCGACAGCTCTCCTCCACCATCCACACTACATTCTCCGACAGCTCTCCCCCCACCATCCACACTACATTCTCCGACAGCTCTCCTCCACCATCCACACTACATTCTCCGACAGCTCTCCCCCCACCATCCACACTACATTCTCCGACAGCTCTCCTCCACCATCCACACTACATTCTCCGACAGATCTCCTCCACCATCCACACTACATTCTCCGACAGATCTCCTCCACCATCCACACTACATTCTCCGACAGCTCTCCTCCACCATCCACACTACATTCTCCGACAGATCTCCTCCACCATCCACACTACATTCTCCGACAGCTCTCCTCCACCATCCACACTACATTCTCCGACAGATCTCCTCCACCATCCACACTACATTCTCCGACAGATCTCCTCCACCATCCACACTACATTCTCCGACAGCTCTCCTCCACCATCCACACTACATTCTCCGACAGATCTCCTCCACCATCCACACTACATTCTCCGACAGATCTCCTCCACCATCCACACTACATTCTCCGACAGCTCTCCTCCACCATCCACACTACATTCTCCGACAGATCTCCTCCACCATCCACACTACATTCTCCGACAGATCTCCTCCACCATCCACACTACATTCTCTGACAGCCCTCCTCCACCATCCACACTACATTCTCCGACAGCTCTCCCCCCACCATCCACACTACATTCTCTGACAGATCTCCTCCCACCAGCCACACTACACTGAATTTTGTGTTGTTTAACAAGCTTATTTTTCCTAAAGAAAGATTGCCCACACTCTGAACATAAATATGGAAGGTTAACCATGTGAATTCTCTGGTGTTGCAGGTGTCCTTTATGAGTGAAAAATGTCCCGCACTTATATAAAAGGAAGTTCACCCGTGTGAATTCTCTGATGTCTAACAAGGGCTCCTTTCTGAGTGAAAGATTTCCCGCACTCTGAACAAGAAAAAGGACGCTCACCCGTGTGAATTCTCTGGTGTATAACAAGGGTTCCTTTATCAGTGAAATATTTCCCGCACTCTGAACACAAATAAGGACGCTCACCCGTGTGAATTCGCTGATGATCAAGAAGAGCAGATTTTTTAAGAAAAGATTTCCGGCACTCTGAACATGAGTAAGGACGCTCCCCTGTGTGAATTTTCTGATGTAGAACAAGGTCTCCTTTACGAGTGAAAGACTTCCCGCACTCTGAACATGAATAAGGACGCTCACCTATGTGAATTTTCTGATGTAGAACAAGGCTTCCTTTCTGAGTGAAAGACTTCCCGCACTCTGAACATGAATAAGGACGCTCACCTGTGTGAAATGTCTGATGTAGAACAAGGCCTCCTTTCTGAGTGAAAGATTTCCCACACTCTGAACATGAATAAGGACGCTCACCTGTGTGAATTTTCTGATGTCTAACAAGGCCTTTTTTATGAGTAAAAGATTTCCCGCACTCTGAACATGAATAGGGACACTCAACGGTGTGAATTTTGTGATGTTTAGAAAGATCTCTCTTGTCTTTGAAAGATTTCCCGCACTCTGAACATGAATATGGATGCTCACCCGTGTGAATTCTCTGATGTTTAACAAGGCATTTTTTTTGACTAAAAGATTTCCCGCACTCTGAACATGAATAAGGACGCTCACCTGTGTGAATTTTCTGATGTAGAACAAGGCCTCCTTTCCGAGTGAAAGATTTCCCGCACTCTGAACATGAATAAGGACGTTCACCCGTGTGAATTTTCTGATGTCTAACAAGGCCTTCTTTATGAGTAAAAGATTTCCCGCACTCTGAACATGAATAGGGACGCTCACCGGTGTGAATTTTGTGATGTTTAGAAAGATCTCCTTGGTCTTTGAATGTTTTCTCGCACTCTGAACATGAATAGGGGCGCTCACCGGTGTGATTTCTCTGATGTCTAACAAGACGATTTTTCTTAAGGAAAGATTTCCCGCACTCTGAACATGTATAGGGAAGGTCACCTGTGTGATATTTCTGATGTTGCAAAAGATTTCCTTTCTGAGTGAAACATTTCCCGCACTCTGAACATGAGAATAGATTGTCACCTTGGTGATCTCCTTCATGGGGTGAGGAAGATTCCTCGGGATTAGAAGGATCTGTTGATCGATCTGCAGTGTGAGATCTTACATGGATATTTACAATCATAGTATGTGATTGATGAGAAGATTCCCCCTGATCAGAGGGATCCATTGATGTCTCCGGACAGGAAGGTCTGTGATGTATATTTTGTGTATTTGGATTTCCTCCTGGAGGATCCTGTGTGATGACATTATCTTCTGACTTACAATCAGCAGATAATAGAAGATGTCTCTCCGAGGAATTCCTGACATCACATCCACCTGTTGGAAAGAAGTAAAAAAATATAATAAATCTCAGTAGATGAGAAATAACTGGAGTTTTAGCTCCTTCTCCCCATCAGTGGAATAAGTGGAAATGCCGATCTCACAGCCTTCTTTCATTAGATGCGGAGAGGGCCTTTGATCGCTTGGATTGGAGGTTTATGGTAGCATCTCTGAAACAAGTAGGTCTCCCGGTGGAATTTATACAAAAAATAATGGCTTTATATACCACTCCTTCGGCAAGGATAAGGGTCATTTAAAAGTACTCGTGGCTATTAATGAATTGTCGGTCCCGGCAATACACATAAAAGTCAATGAAAAAACCGGCATGGGATTCCCCCCACAGTCTGGTATGGATTTTGAGGGGGACGCCATTTTTAAAAAAAATTTTGGTGCGGGGTTCTCCTTAATATCCTTACCAGACCTGAAGGGCCTGGTATAGAATTTGGGGGGACCCCCACGCAATTTTTTAAAAAAATTTTGGTTCGGGGTTCCCCTTATATTTATACCAGACCCAAAGGGCCTGGTAATGGACTGTGGGGGAAACCCATGCCGTTTTTTTTCAATGAACTTTTGTGTGTATTGCCGGGACCGACAATTCATTAATAGCCGCAAGTACTTTTAAATGACTTTTTTTCCTTTAGAAATGTCATTTTGCTGTCAGACTGTTCTAAAAACGGGAAACATGCGCCCCTTTACAGGCATACTATAGACACCCCCCAGCTACGAAATTTAAAAGAATATTACACTTATATTGTTTCACTTTAAGCATTATTAAAATCACTGCTCCCGAAAACACAGCCATTTTTTAAAACTTTTTTTTGCATTGATCCATGTCCCCTGGGGCAGGACCCAGGTCCCCAAACACTTTTTATGAAAATAACTTGCATATAAGCCTTTAAAATTAGAACTTTAGATTATTCATGTTCATGTCCCATAGACTTTAACGGTGTTCGCGTGTTCAAACAAATTTTTTGCCTGTTCGCATGTTCTGCTGCAAACCGAACAAGGGGGTGTTCGGCTCATCCCTAACCTTGATTAGTCAATTTCAACTTGGGGCTAGGAGGAAACCCTCCTGAAAAGAGAGTTAGGGAGAATGGCGATATACAAGATGGATATTCTACCTCGTTTTTTATATTTACTGTATATCAAACGTTACCTATAGCACTTCCGAGGGCGTTCTTCCGTTCATTACAGTCTAGCTTAGTAAGGTACCTCTGGCTGAACTCCACCGCTAGGCTCCGCTAAGACATCTTAGTAAAGCGGGAAACAGGGGGGGGGGGGCGGAACGGGTCTACCGCATATGTAAGTGTACCATATAGCATCTGTATTGACCAGAATAGTGGATTGGTTTTATAACGGTAAATCAAAACAGTGGGTAACTATTGAGTAACAAATAACACCTGTCCCCTTGTCCTCCCCTCTGTGGATTATGCATGAATATACACGAATGCTATCCTAAGTATATGGCTGTATGGTCTCCCTGGATTGATTTTTTGGGCTCTGGTGATCTGGGATCTTTATTATAAATAGTCTTTTTTATAATTAGTTTTTATTCTATGACGCGGTTCTGATTTAGGGAGGCGGTTCCTCAGATGGACTGTTGGAGAAATGGATAGACTTGTTTGTAAAAAAATGTCCTTCTTTTTTTTTTTTCTTCTTTCTCTTCTTCTGTCGCTTCTTACTCTTTTTTTCTTTCTTTTTAGAGTTTAGTTTGTCGTGCTTTGGGGTAGATTCTTGCCCAAGTGAAGTAATGGTTATCCAAGTACAAATGCCTTTCCTGAATAGGTGGTAAGACATAATTATATTGATCTACAAAATATTGGAAAGGATTGTCTTTGTCAACATCTGTTAATGTTTTGATATATGGGATCTAGTTGATCCAGATTATGGGCTTTTGTATGTAATTTTGCAATTTATTTAATAAAAAAATGTAAAATAATTGGTTCAGTAAAGGCCTTCTATAAAAAAAAAAGGCTTCCTTAACCAAGACGCGTTAGTGTTTTTTTTTTTACTACATAGAATTGTCTGTATTTGGCTGTTAAATTATAAAGAGTTTGCAGATCATATATGGACTCCAGTATGATTTTTTTTTCTAAAAATGTCGGTTACACAAAAGTCACGGTGGTGATGGGTTCTGATTTTTGAAGTTTTAATGAAGCTTGGCAAATGCCCTTTGTGTGTTGATTTTCTATTTGTTTTAAAGGGGCCCAGTAGAACCCTGACTCAGTAGTACCCCCACTCACAGGATTCCCAGCTTATTAGTACCCTCGTTCAGCAGATCCCATGTTCAGTAGTATCCCCCAGCTTTGCTGATCCTCTACTGACTGCTCGTGACTTATTTCTGGTTAAAGGATATTAAACACCCAAAACAACTAAGACACAATGGGTAAAATGTATTTTTGCATTAATAACGGCTATGGGGAGTAATGGAGATGTCATAGCATTTTCTGGAAACATGAAATTATATTGAGGAATGGAGATGGACCTTTCATATGGTGTACAGTATCTCCTCCTCATTAGTTGGGAACATGACATTATATTGAGGAATGGAGGTGGACCTTTCATATGGTGTACAGTATCTCCTCCTCATTTGTTGGGAACATGGCCTTATATTGAGGAATGGAGATGGAGCTTTCATGTGGTGTGGTTTGCGCAAACGTTATAGCGTCTACAAACTATGTGATATATTTATGAAATTTTAATTCATTTTTTATTTTTTACTAGTAATGTCGGCTTATAGCGTGACTGCGATATTGTGACGGACAAAATCGGATACCTGACACTTTTGACATTTTTGGGAACTAGTGACACCAATACAGTGATCAGTGCTAACAATATGCACTGTCACTGTACTAATGATGCTGGCTGGGACAGGGGTAAACATCTAGGATGATCAAGGGATAAAATGTGTGGCCAACATGTGTTAGGCTAAGTTCCCACTGGCATTAAAAGCAGGCGTTTGAGAAGTAAAATGAGACTGTGACCCGCTTCTTCCATAGTGCCTATACTTACTTCTGTGGATAGGTGGAGATATTTTTTCCTCTTCACTTTTCATAATCATCCCGACCTCCTCCGTGGACAGCTGATCACCCCCCACATATGTCTCTACTTCTTCTTCTTTAACCTCAGCTTTTATATTAAACCGCTCTTCACCCTAAATAATAAAAAAATCTATTAAAGTCAACTGAAATAAAAATGACAGCAGCTTTCCATTACCTAATATATCAATAAAAGTTTTTCTCAAAACCTCTTTCAGGACAGCACCTGGAGAGAGCGCAGCTCCACCCACTTTCCTAGGAAACACTGCGATCAATGTCTTTTAAAGGCAGGACACTTCCACCATGTCCTCGGTTGTAGAGTTTCCTCCGCCATGGTGGAAGCGCTGCGAGGAACTACGGATGTGCTGCACTCTATTCAGGCAGAGGTCCTGTGCATGGGAGTTTTTTTTGTTTCTTTTTCCTTTTCTTAGACCCTGGGGTCTTTGGGCCATCCCAGCATCCTCCCAGATAGGCGGGGGGGGTATTCTTTTGCTCCCTGCTCGGCAAGAGCTTGGGTGCCGGCCAGGGGGCGGTCTGTCAGAACGTGGAGCGTGGAGTGGCGTATCCTTCCTGGGCCTTCGTTCGTTCCGGATTCCGATGGCGGGTGATCTCATTTCCGGAAGGGACGGGACTTCCGGTCGGGTGCATGGCTTCCAGCCTGCAGAATGCAGGAGTTGGCTGGCTGGTGTACACGTCCGGTCTTCGCAGCGGCGAAGAGACTGGGAGTTTCTTTTTAAAAAGTCGCGATGGCCGCAATGTTCGCTGCGCGAAATGGAGTCAGTGGCAGTGGCGGGAGCAGGAGCCACAGGTGCCAGCCAAGTCCAGGTAAGTAGGGGCACAGGCCCCATGGCTGTTACCTATAGGGCTATGTTTTTTTTCCCCTCCTCCCCTCCCCTGGGCATTAGTATAGGGGAGGAGGGGGTCTGCACCATAACCCTTGGTTTACCTCATGGAGGGGTATGGTTGGATGGTCGGCCCCCCCTATTACTTTTATGGGGGGGCTGTTAGGTATCCTTGGGGGAAGGAGGGGGGTTATGGTTAGGTCCTAATCTAGTATTTTTTTTTTAAATAAATGTAAGCGGTGTAAGTACCTAAACATAACTTGGTATCAGGCTCTTGTACTCCCTGAACATAAGAGCTCAGACTGGGAGAGGGGGAAACAGAACAAGTGACCAATCAGCTGTGCTGCAATTTTAACAAGAACTGATAGCAGGAGGGAGCAGAGTGACAGAGAGATGAGCTCATCAGTCTGCTGTTTCTCCTGTCACTGTCCAGTCACAGACTGGGGGAGGGACAAGACCAGCAGGTATTACTGATCTGAAGTAGAGAAAAATAAGGTCTACTGCCCATTTCCTGTGAGCCCAGGAAGCCTGGGACCCAGTCCCTAGTGGGACATCATCACATCAGCCTGGACTTACAGTAGCAAAGGACAGCACCATGTCATTCAGTATGCACCCCCATTGTAAGAACACAAGGAGGAAGAGGACCCACAATGAAATGTGACTGGACTTAACAGCCACAGAAAAAAGGAACGTATATTGATTAAAAAGAAAAAAAGAGAATGAGCTAGAAACCAAAGATGTAGAAGTAAGCATTAAAACAAGAATCTATAAAAAAATAATGTCCTCTCATAGCTTAGAATGCATATTTAGGTCTACATGTCCAGCCCCACCTACCTGATCCTGGTAAGGGATGGTGTGATCCTCCTGTATGGAATCCTGGGAATACAGAGGAAGGGGACATCTCTCGCCCTAAACCCCAAAGATGATAAAATACATTTATAAAATGGAGCAAGAGATTATATAGAAAAATATCATCCCATAGCTTAGAATACATATGAGTTCCAATTGCTCGGTCCTATCTACCTGATGATGGTGAGGGATGGTGTGATCTTCCTGTGTGGAATCCCAGGAATACAGAGGACCTCCCTCCTCCATTGACTGCTGAGCTCCACTTATCGACATCTCTTCTTCTTCCCTTTTAATCTCAGCTTTAATGTCTTTCAGTTTCTCATCCTAAACCCCAAAGATAGTAGAATATATGTGTAAAATGGAACATGTCCTCTCATAGCTTAGATTTATGTTCTAGTTGCTCAGTCCCACCTACCTGATGATGGTGGTGAGGGATGCTTTGACCTTCCTGTGTGGAATCCCGGGAATACAGAGGACGGGGACATCTCTCTTGTGTGTCACCTTCCTCCATAGACTGCTGATCCTCAAACATCTCTTCTTTTTCTACTTTAACCTCAACTTTGATGTCTTTCAGTTCTTCACCCTAAACCCCAAACATGATAGAATGGATTTGTAAAAGGAATCGAGATGATATAGAAGAACTATCTCAAAGTGTAGAATTCCACAACGTATTTGAGTCCTAGTTGCTCAGTCCCACCTACCTGATGAAGGTGAGGGATGGTGCGATCTTCCTGTGTGGAATCCCGGGAATACAGAGGAGGAGGACATCTCTCTGGTGGGTTCCCATTACTGGATCCATCTGTAGGAAACACAACAAGTTACCGGTAAGTCTAACTTGGTTTTTCCCAAGGCGTCTTTCAGGACAGCACCTGAGAGGATAACAGAGACTTACCCCCTTAGGGCGGGACAACAGCTTGCAGGACCTTTCTGTTAGTATTTGAACATGCTGGGCCCGAAGCCCCTGAGCAAATAACTTCAGAGCCAAGTCGATCGCCTTGAGCTCTCTCCAGTTTGAGGACTTGGTCGCCTCTTTCCTGGACCAGTTTCCCTGAGTGAAACCCTTTTCTAGGTGGGCTCCCCAACCCCAGGAACTGGCATCGGTTGTCAGCCTTTTTTCGATTGGAAAGGCCCAGACTAACCCCTCCAATAGGATATCCTGCCTTTTCCACCACCATAGTGACCTCTTCACTTGGGTTGGAACTCTTACCTCTGAGTCTAGGGATTCCAAATTGTGATCCCAAGATCTCAGAAGAAAAACCTGCAGATGTCTGAAGTGTAGTCTTGCCCACTGAACAGCTGGCATTGACGAAGTCAGAACACCCAGGGCTGACATGACCAATCTTACCGTCAGCTGCTGGCTGGTCTGCAAAAAAGACACTGTATCCTGGATTTTTCCTTTCTTCTCTGAAGGAAGAAAAATGTTTTGGCTTACCGAATTTATTATATACCCTAGAAACCGAATCTCCTGAGATGGTTCCAGGGAAGATTTTTGGAGATTTAGGATCCAACCTAGAGACTCCAGATGGCTGCATGCTCTGCTTAAATTGCTCCTCAATTCCTCTCTTGAGGGGGCGAAAAATAGCAGATCGTCTAAGTAAGGAATTACTGCGATTCCCTGAAGACGCAGCGGAGCTAGGGCCTCTGCCATTACTTTGGTAAAAATTCGGGGTGCGGATGATAGCCCGAAGGGTAGGGCTCTGAATTGCAGATGCTGAATTCTGCCTTCCAACTTTACCGCCAACCTGAGAAACCTCTGGGACTGGGATGAGATTGGAATATGCAGGTATGCATCCTTTAGATGCACTGACGCCATGAAACAACCTGGAGTCAGAAGATTTCTGGCGGTGAAAATTGAGTCCATCTTAAACTTTCTGTATTTGATGGCTCTGTTTAGTGGCTTTAAATTTAGAATTAAACGAAATCTTCCTGTTGGTTTTTTTACCAGGAAGACATGTGAATAGAAGCCCTCGTGCCATTCCTCTGGTGGCACTGGGATTACTACACCCTGCTGCATCAGTTCCTCCAGAGAGGATTTCATGGCCAGGGCCCTTATTGGATCTCGAGGAGCATTTGTTACCAGAAACCTTCTTGGGGGGCTTCTGGAAAACTCGAGAGTATAACCCTGCGAGAGAGTGGTCAGAATAAACTGATTTGTAGTTATCACTGACCACTGCGGAAGAAACTCTCGTAATCTTCCGCCGACCCGCAGAGATGAGTCATTGTTAGTTTTCGGCCTGTGAAGGAGGACGGAAGAGAATTCCGCCTTTGCCCTTCGCCTTTTGCGCGGACCAATTTTTTCTCCTGCCCTGAAACTTATTTTCCTGCTGTTGCTGTTGAGTTTTTTGAGGTCGAAAAAGACGTTTTGGGGTCTGCTTTTTCTTTATGACCGGAAAGGACTTCTTCTTATCGGCAGTTCTGTCTAGGATATTATCTAGATCAGGGCCAAAAAGAAGGTCACCTGAAAAGGGAATACCACAAAGTTTACTCTTTGAAGCTATATCACCTGGCCAGGTTTTTAGCCATAAAGCTCTTCTCGCAGCATTTGCTAAAGCTGCAGACCTAGCTGACATTTTGATAGCTTCAGCCGAAGCATCAGCAATATAAGCAACCGCAGAAATCAGGGTAGGAAAGGAATCTAAGATCTCCTGCTTGGGGGAATCTGCCACTATATGAGATCTAAGTTGGTTCACCCAGTATTCCAGATTCCTGGCTACACAGGTTGTGGCCATTGCTGGTTTTAAATTGCTCATGATTGATTGCCATGATCTCTTGAGCAAAAGATCCATGCGTTTGTCCATTGGATCCCTTAGAACACCCATGTCTTCAAAAGACAGGTCTGTGGATCTTGAGACCTGTGAAAAGGCTGCATCCAACCTGGGCACCTTATTCCACAACGCAGAAGGGTCCTCCTCAAAAGGAAAGCGCCTTTTGTGGGCTCTGGAAAAAAAGGGCTTTTTCTCTGGATCTTGCCATTCTTTAGTAATGGCGTCAGAAATGACCGAATGAACCGGAAATGTTCGCCCCTTAGGCTCATTTAACCCTGCATACATGCGGTCATGAAGAGATAACTCCTTCTTTTCCTCACTTAAGCCAAGTGTAACATGGATAGCCTTAAGGAGTCCGTCTACCTCCTCTAGGGAAAGCTTAAATTTGGAAGGAGCCACCTCCGCTTCCTCACCCTCCTCCTCCGAATCTTTAACGGAAGGAGTAGGGGATTGCTCTTCCCTGATAGAGGGGCCTTCAGGTAAAGCTTCTACCATGGGGAAAGAAGTAGAACCCTGGGAAGCCTCAGAAGTGGATGGCTGACTAGCAGCTGGATTAACTAAAGAGTCACGAAAAGTCTGAATCGTGGCGTATAGTTCCTTCTTTACAGAGGCAACCAGATCATCACAAACTGAAGCTGATTCCTCCTTAACTAAAGAAGTGATGTATGTACTGCATAAAACTTTTTTCCAATTTTCTCCCATTTTGGCCCTGCAAGAAGGACATCTCTTTTTTGGGTCAGAGCTTTTAGCCTGTGAGAGAAAAGACAAAAAAAGCAAAAAAACAAGGGGACCTTTTAGTGAGACCCGGTCTCAGCTACACAAGAATCACCCACAGGTGCACTAAGAAGAAACCAGTCAGCCTCTAGTGCCCAGACAGGCCCCTTGCCACTAGGGGGTAAGAAAAAAGAAAATAGACCAAACCCAGGAAAAGGAAGAAAGGCAGACTTAAACTTCTGCTCCTACCTGAGCTTTACTGGCGCCTGTGCCTGTCCCCACCGCTGCAGACACTGAGTCCTCCATCTCTGGTATGCAGCTCCTCACTTGTGGTTTCATATGCCGCTTCCGGACTCCCATAGTGCATCTGCACCGGACCGGAAGCGGAAGTAGGCGCCAGTTCCTGTCCTCCCTCCTCCCCCCTTGCATCCACGCCGGAAATGACGCTTCTGCTGACCCAGTGACCCGCCTTGTCACTTCCGCCGCGCCTGCCGGCCAAAAAACATGGCGGCGGCGCACGCGCACCGCCGCTCCTACGACCGCGCAGATCACTGGGTCTACGGCTCTCACCGAGCACCAGGAGGGGAAGAGGAGCCCGATTGCTACCGCTGCAAAGGCTTGGGTAGGCCGGGAGGACAGCGGGTCTCCTAAAGGAGGAAAAAAAGAAAGGAAGCCCTGTCTCCCAGGAGCATCTGAGAGACCTTGACTCCCCTTCAAAAAGATGTTCCCTCCGGGCCGGAGGAAACACAAAAACTGAGGTATGGTAGGGAGGCGCCTCCCTTTAAAGTTTGGAGGAAGAAGGTGTTTCCTGTTTCCGGTGGGTGGAGTCGCTATCTCTCAGGTGCTGTCCTGAAAGACGCCTTGGGAAAAAGTACCCACATATGGCTGTGAAAGCCAGGAACCATTACATCACCTATAGGCTTCCATGGTGAAGCCACTATCAGTGGTCCCTCCTCTCCCCTGAAGCTTCTGCTGGATGAAACATGGAACTCGAATCACGTTACTGGACTGACCAGAATGGGCAGGAAGTAGGCAAGTATACACATTTATTTTTTTTAACCAGGATAGTTAATAGAGGTTGTGCAAAAAAGTTTTAACAGCGCCAAAGATGTGTATAATTAATCCAAATGGACTGCAGCTTTCTCAAAATTGACGTGGGTCAGTAGTGGTAAAATAATTCTAGCCCTCCTCTGTAACTCAAAACATGTAACCAGTAAAAAAATTTTAAACGTCGCCTATGGGGATATTTTAGTACCGAAGTTTGGCGCCATTCCACGAGCATGTGCAATTTTGAAGATTGACATGTTATCTATTTACTCGGCGTAACATCATCTTTCACATTATGCAAAAAAAAAATTGGACTAACTTTACCGCTTTATTTTTTTTAAAGCCCGAAACTGCGCAAATACTGTGCGAGATAAAAAGTTGCAAAGACTGCCACTGTATTCTCTAGTGTTATTAATACGGTGATCATTGCTAAAAAATACTGCACTATCACTGTATTAGGCCCCTTTCACACTGGGGCGGTGGGGGCGTCGGCGGTAAAACAACGATGTTTTTAGCGCTGTTTTACTGTCGTTTTTGCGGCTGTATTTGGCCGCTAGCGGTGCGGTTTTAACCCCCACTGGCGGGCGAAAAAGGGTTAAAACCGCTCGTACAGCACGGCTATAGCCGCGATATTGCCACGGTATAGCCGCGCTGTCCCATTGATTTCAATGGGCAGGAGCGGCGCTCCAAAGATGCGGCTCGCAGGACTTTTTTTTACCGTCCTGCCAGCGCACCGCTTCAATGTGAAAGCCCTCGGGCTTTCACACTGAACAAACAGCGGAGGCTGTTTAGGGGCGGTTTGCAGGCGGTATTTTTAGCACAATAACGCCTGCAAACCGCCCCAGTGTGAAAGGGGCCTTAGTGTCATTGGTCCCCAAAAAGTGTCAAAAGTGGCAGTTTCCTGGCAATATCACAGTCCCACTATAAGTCGCTGATCGCCGCCATTACTAGTAAAAAAAAAAAAAAAAAAAAAATCCCATAGTTTGTAGACGCTGTAACTTTTGCGCAAACCAATCTATAATTCAGGCATATTGATATTTTTATTTTACCAAAAATATGTAGCAAAATACATATTTGCCTAAATTTATGAAGAAATTAAATTTTTTAAAAATTTTTTGGTGGATATGTTTTATAACAGAAAGTAAAAAAATATTGTTTTCAAAATTGTCGCTCTTTTTTGTTTTTATAAAATAAATAAAATAAAACCAGCAGAGGTGATCAAATGCCACCAAAAGAAAGCTCTATTTGTGGGGCAAAAAAGTAAATAAATAAATTTTGTTTGGGTATAGCGTCACACGTCTGCGCAATTGTCAGTTAAAGTAATGCAGCGCTGTATCACAGAAAATGGCCTGGTCAGTAAGGGGGGCATATCTTCCGGAGGTCAAGTGGTTAATGTTATTAATAATGTTCTATTTATGAAGACACTATACAGTATATAGGTAATGTTTCTATATTATTATTATTATACATGTTTTATAAAGCACCAACAGTTTGTGTGGCGCTGTAGAATAAGGATGAGCTCCGGCGTGTTCGAACAGCCCACGTGCCGAGCCCGCCAGAAAGTCGGCGCTGCGCTAATCACAGGCAGTGAGACATTTCCCGATCTCTGCAGCCGCACATCGGGAAATGTCTCACTGCCTGTGATTAGCGCAGCACAGTGCCGACCTCCTGGCGGGCTCTGCATGTGGGCTGTGCGAACGCGCCGGAGCTCATCCTTACTGTAGAACATGGAAGCAGATAGTACAGTTACTGTATTGATTATAATATACTCTATATATGTGTATATCATCATTTGCTGGAGATAAAAGACATCACAGTGACTATGGAGGAAGAGGACGGACATGACGGGGGGGGGGTTACTGGGTGTAAATATAAATTAATAACTTATTACCTCCTCTGCTGCCTCTTCCAACGTCTTCTCTCTACTTCCTCCTGGCTCACCTTTCACCCGGAACTTCCTGTTTAAATCCCTACATCACTTCCTGTACATAAGATACCTCACTTCCTGTCTGTCTATCACTTCCTATCTGCACCTGACGTCACTTCCTCCCTAGTTGTGGTATCACTTCCTGTGTCTGTACAAACAAATCACACACTTCCTGTCCCACTCATAATTCGAAAAGATCTCCACCTTCAGAGTAATGTCATTAACCACTTCCCGCCCGCCCTATAGCGGATTGACGTCCGGGAAGTGGTTCTGTTATCCTGACTGGGCGTCATATGACGTCCAGCAGGATAACATGCCGCAGCGCGCCCCCGGGGGCGCGCATCGCGGCGATCGGTGGAGCGGTGTGTCAGTCTGACACACCGCTACACTGATCTTGGTAAAAAGCCTCCGGCGGAGGCTCTTTACCATGTGATCAGCCGTGTCCAATCATGGCTGATCACGCTGTCAATAGGAAGAGCCGTTGATCGGCTCTTCCTCACTCGCGTCTGACAGACGCAAGTAGAGGAGAGCCGATCGGCGGCTCTCCTGGCAGGGGCGCAGCCCCCGCGCAGATCACCCCACTGGACTACCAGGGATGCCACTAGGACCACCAGGAAAGGGGCAACGTGGATGGCCAGGTATGTACCCCATGGCCATCCACATGTGCCCAATCTGTGCCAATCAGTGCCCACAAATGGGCACTGATTGGCACTATTATGCCAACAATCTATTATGCCAATGCCCAGATCTGCCCAGCAATGCTATATCAGTGCCACCTGTCATTGCCCATCTGTGCCACCTGTCATTGCCCATTGGTGCCACCTGTCAGTGCCCATCTGTGCCCATCTGTGCCCACCTATCAGTGCCCATCAGTGCCACACATAAGTACCCATCAGTGCCACCCATATATACCAATCAATGCCACCTACGAGTGCCCATCAGTGCCGCCTATGTGTGCCCATCGGTGCCACCTATGAATGCCCATCAGTGCCGTATACCAGTGCCACCTATCAGTGCCCATCAGTGCCACCTATCAGTGCCGCCTATCAGTGCTCATCATCAGTGCCACCTCATCAGTGCCACCTCATCGGTGCCCATCAGTGCCGCCGTATCAGTGCCCATCAGTGCAGCTATATCAGTGCCCATTATTGAAGGAGAAAGCGTACTTATTTACAAAAAAATGTAACAGAAACAAAGAAAAACTTGTTTTTTTCGAAATTTTCGGTCTTTTTTTATTTGTTGCGCAAAAAATAAAAAACGCAGAGGTGATCAAATACCACCAAAAGAAAGCTCTATTTGTGGGAACAAAATGATAAAAAAATTGTTTGGGTACAGTGTAGCATGACCGCGCAATTGTCATTCAAATTGCAACAGCGCTGAAAGGTGAAAATTGGGCTGGGCGGGAAGGTGTCTAAGTGCCTGGTATTGAAGTGGTTAAAGGGGGAGTCCCGTCTATATTTACTATGTGAATATTATAAAATAACACTGCAATGGTTAAAAAATATGAATCACCAGATCCGGTGACCATCTTAAAAAAACTGCAGATCAAATCACAGAAAAATTAAGTATGTTCAGCTGAATTGCTGTGTTTTTCCTTTACATATTTTTTCCTCCCTTGCATTGTGTGTCTATGTGTCTGTAAGACTCTCATTTGTTCCTCTGTAATGAAGGAGTATTCTGTGAGTGGAATACATGTGTGCTGTATACACAAGTAGGCTCAGACTCTATTATATCATACTTGCCAACAGTCCCGATTTTAGGGTTGCCACCTTTTCTTCAAGCCAAACCTGAACACATTAGCAGCGCACGGCAAATATATATTTTTTTGTAGTACATTAAATTCATTACCTCTGTACAATGCAATGAAGAGCATTTTTTTATGTAGTATACACTATATACTATACATATCGTTTTGTGATTAAATAACATTTCTGGAGGGTTTGATGGGGGGCAGTATGTACAGGAGAGGAGTTCGGAGGGTATGATGGGGGCAGTATGTACAGGAGAGGAGCGCGGAGGGTATGATGGGGGTGGTATGTACAGGAGAGGAGTGTGGAGGGTATGATGGGGGGGGGGGGTATGTACAGGAGAGGAGTGCAGAGGGTATGATGGGGGCAGTATGTACAGGAGAGGAATGCGGATGGTATGATAGGGGTAGTATGTACAGGAGAGGAGTAGGGAGGGTATGATGGGGCAGTATGTACAGGAGAGGTATGCGGATGGTATGATAGGGGTAGTATGTACAGGAGAGGAGTGCAGAGGGTATGATAGGGGCAATATGTACAGGAGAGGAGTGCGGAGGGTATGATGGGGGCAGTATGTGCAGAAGAGGAGTGTGGGGGGTATGATGGGGGGTGGTGTGTGCAGGAGAGGAGTGTGGAAGGTATAATGGGGTGGTATGTACAGGAGAGGAGTGTGGAGGGTATAATGGGGGCAGTATGTGCAGGAGAGGAGTGCGGAGGGTATGATGGGGGCAGTATGTGCAGGAGAGGAGTGCGGAGGGTATGATGAGGGCAGTATGTGCAGGAGAAGAGTGCGGAGGGTATGATGGGGCGGTATTACAGGAGAGGAGTGCGGAGGGTATGATGGGGGCAGTATGTGCAGGAGAGGAGTGCAGAGGGTATGATGGGGGCGGTATGTACAGGAGAGGAGTGCGGAGGTTATGATGGAGGCGGTATGTACAGGAGAGGAGTGCCGAGGGTATGATGGGGGCAGTATGCACAGGAGAGGAGTGCCGAGGGTATGATGGGGGCAGTATGTACAGGAGAGGAGTGCAGAGGGTATGATGGGGCAGTATGTGCAGGAGAGGAGTGCGGAGGGTATGATGGGGCAGTATGTGCAGGAGAGGAGTGCGGAGGGTATGATGGGGGCAGTATGTACAGGTGGCATTGATGCGTATCAGTGCTCATCAATGCTGCCTAACAGTGCCCAACAATTCTGCCTATCAATGCCATCTATCAGTGCTCATCAATGCCACCTATCAGTGCTCATCAATGCCACTTATCAATCCTGCATTTCAGTGCCCATCAATTCTGCCTATCAGTGCCACCTATCAGTGCCATCAATGCCGCCTATCAGTATCCATCCATGCCGCCTACCAGTGCCCATCAGTGCTGTCTATCACAACCCATCAGTGCTGCCTATCACAACTCATCAGTGCTGCCTATCACAACTCATCAGTGCTGCCTATCACAACTCATCAGTGCTGCCTATCACAACTCATCAGTGCTGCCTATCACAACTCTTCCATGCTGCCTCTCAGTGCCCATCAATGCCGCCCTTTCAGTGCCCATCAGTGCTGCCTATCAGTGTCTATCAATCCCACCTATCAGTGCCCATTAGTGCCTCCCATAAGTGCTTATCGGTTATTGACAGTTCTCCCTCTCTCCTCTCTTGCACGATCTGCTCCTTCTCCGACCCCCCCCCCTCTCCTGTGTGTACTCTGCGGGAAGTCAAGTGTGAAGCTAACAAGCTCACACAGGACAGAGAGGGGGTGGTTGAAAATGGAGCAGATCGTGCAAGAGAGGAGAGAGGGAGTACTGTCAATTAAGGCTGTGAGCTGTATAAAAGATACACGCTCTCTGCTCAGAGCCATGCGATTAGCAACCCCGCTGGGGCCCCGACAGTGGCGGAATGCCAGGGCCCAGTCGCAAGTGCGACTGCTGCGACTCTGGTAGTTCTGCCACTGACCGATACTAGGGAGTTAGAAGCACCAACACTCCCTGTATAGCTTTTCTGACAGCTGCTTCTGTTTCTATCCCTCCCGCGGCTGTCAGGGAGATTGGTGCTTGTAACTGCCCCCACTGCCGCACCAATCACCCCCCCAGGCTGTCCCCCTCTTTGCTCCTCCTGTGTGCTCCCTGGATCCTCCTCTGTGCTCCCCTTGTCCTCTGGGTCCCGATCCATTTTGTCCTCCGTGTCCCCCTGCGTCCTCCCCGGCTCTCCGTGTCCTCCTCTGGGCACTGATCCGTTTAGTCCTCCAGGTCCCCCTGCGTCCTCCCCGGCTCTCCATGTCCTCCTCCCGTCCCCCCATGTCCCGGATCTTTCAGTATGGAGAATGGATGAAGGAGGCAGTAAATCTGTAATTTACCGGCTCCTTCCTTTTCCGAATGCACAGTCAGTGATCAATGACTTTGACCATTCATAACTAAGCATCGTAAACTTTAAATGGCTCTATATTTAGGATGTATCTGGTCTATAAACCAGAGGCTCTGGATGGAGAGTTGGATAAATTGCTCTATATTTAGGATGTATCTGGTCTTTTTTTCCCCCCAGAATAACATATGCCTTATGGTTACCAAGTAGAAATACTTTGTTTCAATGTATTTAATTGTTTTATAACACAACATAAGAAATCAGAAGCAAGCATACAGGTCACCGCAGGGGCTAAAGAATGATCAAGAATTACAGAGAGATCCAAAAGGAATATAAACAGAATAATCATAGTTTAACACCTTTATGCAATTGGGATGATATTGAAGGTTAATAAATGCGAAATGGAAAGAAAAGGGGGGAAAAAAAAGTCTATATGCCATGGCATATAGACTTCTACATCCCAGGGGAGTAGAAATGCTTTCATAAAGGAAAGGAAGTCTATACAATATTAATGACTGCGGCCTCTAAAAAGACACGCTCTTGTAATTTCGAGGACAAAAATGTAATAATCTCTCCCACTTAGATTGCTGATCAAGGCCCAAATCGATTTGCTTCCATATTCTCCAGCCACTGCGCTATTGTTTAGCTGTTGTTTCTGGAACACTGCAAAGTCATTTTTTGCATTTGTACAGAATACAGTGTGGTACTAAAAAAAAGATCACAAGTGACTTCCTATGCCACTTTTTGGCAATTTGCATATAGTTGACAACATTAACATTTGTTTTGTTCTTTAACCCCTTCACACCTAAGGATGAAACAAATCTAAATGCCTAAGCCCAATTTTTTGACTTTGACATGTGTTAGTAACTTTTGTTCATCCAGGTGGATTATACCTTGTTTTTTTCAGGAGCTTTCATTTGGTGGTAAATGGCAATGGATATCTCCTGCCTTTTTTTTTTATTCTCAAAGGAAATCTGGCCCAAATAGAAAATAAAATCATACCACATATGTGTACAGTGCTTGAAAAAGTATTCATACCCCTTGAAATTTTCCACATTTTGTCATGTTACAACCAAAATGTAAATGTATTTTATTGGGATTTAACTAAAATCGAGTGGAACCAACTGCCTTCAGAAGTCACCTAATTAGTAAATAGAGTCCACCTGTGTGTAATCTAATCTCAGTATAAATACAGCTGTTCCATGAAGCCCCCAGAAGTTTGTTAGAGAACTTTAGTGAACAAACAGCATCATGAAGGCTAAGGAACACACCAGACAGGTCAGGGATAAAGTTGTGGAGAAGGTTAAAGCAGGGTTAGTTTATAAAACAATATCACAAAGCTTTAAACATCTCACGGAGCACTGTTCAATCCATCGTCCAAAAATGGCAAGAGTATGGCACAACTGCAAACCTACCAAGACATGGCTGTCCACCTAAACTGACAGTCCGGGCAAGGAGAGTGTAACGAAACGTCCCTACACTCCGCTTCAGTGCTTTTGTCATATACCATTTCCTCCCAGTCTGAATATAGATATCAGATATTCCAAGCGCTCACAAGCACAAAACAAGACAATACTTGTTTAGTTGCTAAACATAGACTCTTTTATTAGAACCAAAATACAAGTCTTTATATACAGTTAAAGAGGAGGTTCCCCCCTCCTTCTCATATTACTCTAATGCCCCGTACACACGGTCGGATTCTCCGATGGAAAATGTCCGATCGGAGCGTGTTGTCGGAAATTCCGACTGTGTGTAGGCTCCATCGGACATTTTCCATCGGATTTTCCGACACACAAAAGTTGGAGAGCAGGAGATAAAATTTTCCGACAACAAAATCCGTTGTCGGAAATTCCGATCGTGTGTACACAAATCCGACGGACAAAGTGCCACGCATGCTCAGAATAAATAAAGAGATGAAAGCTATTGGCCACTGCCCCGTTTATAGTCCCGACGTACATGTTTTAGGTCACCGCGTTTAAAACTATCGGATTTTCCGACAACTTTGTGTGACCGTGTGTATGCAAGACAAGTTTGAGCCAACATCCGTCGGAAAAAATCCTAGGATTTTGTTGTCGGAATGTCCGAACAAAGTCCGACCGTGTGTACGGGGCATAACAATACAACTGTAACCAGAAACAGAATTAACATGAGCTAATTAACTAATCCCTTAAAGCAGCCGATGTGACTCCGTGCCCTCCTGGGCATTGTTATGATTAATCAGGATTTCACTACAGGTCAGACTTGTTGTCACCCAGCTTCACACAGTAGATTATAAGTATAAACACAGAACTCCTTCATACAATTGCAGGGTTAATTAGAACAAACAACAATGTGGCAAGCCAGACTAGACTCATTTACATTATACAGTGAGGTCCATAAATATTGGGACATCGACACAATTCTAATCTTTTTGGCTCTATACAACACCACAATGGATTTGAAATGAAAAGAACAAGATGTGCTTTAACTGCAGACTTTCAGCTTTAATTTGAGGGTATTTACATCCAAATCGACTTGGATTTGGATGTAAATACCCTCCACACTACATTCTCTAACAGCTCTCCTCCACCATCCACACTACATTCTCTGACAGCTCTCCTCCACCATCCACACTACATTCTCCGACAGCTCTCCTCCACCATCCACACTACATTCTCCGACAGCTCTCCTCCACCATCCACACTACATTCTCCGACAGCTCTCCTCCACCATCCACACTACATTCTCCGACAGCTCTCCTCCACCATCCACACTACATTCTCCGACAGCTCTCCTCCACCATCCACACTACATTCTCCGACAGCTCTCCTCCCACCATCCACACTACATTCTCCGACAGCTCTCCTCCCATCATCCACACTACATTCTCCGACAGCTCTCCCCCCACCATCCACACTACATTCTCTCTCCGACAGCTCTCCTTCACCATCCACACTACATTCTCCTCCACCATCCACACTACATTCTCCAACAGATCTCCTCCACCATCCACACTACATTCTCCGACAGCTCCCACCATCCACACTACATTCTCCGGCAGTTCTCCTCCACCATCCACACTACATTCTCCGACAGCTCTCCTCCACCATCCACACTACATTCTCCGACAGCTCTCCTCCACCATCCACACTACATTCTCCGACAGCTCTCCTCCACCATCCACACTACATTCTCCGACAGCTCTCCTCCACCATCCACACTACATTCTCCGACAGCTCTCCTCCACCATCCACACTACATTCTCCGACAGCTCTCCTCCCACCATCCACACTACATTCTCCGACAGCTCTCCTCCCATCATCCACACTACATTCTCCGACAGCTCTCCCCCCACCATCCACACTACATTCTCTCTCCGACAGCTCTCCTTCACCATCCACACTACATTCTCCTCCACCATCCACACTACATTCTCCAACAGATCTCCTCCACCATCCACACTACATTCTCCGACAGCTCCCACCATCCACACTACATTCTCCGGCAGTTCTCCTCCACCATCCACACTACATTCTCCGACATCTCTCCTCCCACCATCCACACTACATTCTCCGACAGATCTCCTCCACCATCCACACTACATTCTCCGACAGCTCCCACCATCCACACTACATTCTCCGACAGTTCTCCTCCACCATCCACACTACATTCTCCGACAGCTCTCCCCCCACTATCCACACTACATTCTCTGACAGCTCTCCCCCCACCATCCACACTACATTCTCTCTCCGACAGCTCTCCTTCACCATCCACACTACATTCTCCTCCACCATCCACACTACATTCTCCAACAGATCTCCTCCACCATCCACACTACATTCTCCGACAGCTCCCACCATCCACACTACATTCTCCGGCAGTTCTCCTCCACCATCCACACTACATTCTCCGACATCTCTCCTCCCACCATCCACACTACATTCTCCGACAGATCTCCTCCACCATCCACACTACATTCTCCGACAGCTCCCACCATCCACACTACATTCTCCGACAGCTCTCCCCCCACTATCCACACTACATTCTCTGACAGCTCTCCTCCACCATCCACACTACATTCTCCGACAGCTCTCCTCCACCATCTATACTACATTCTCCAACAGCTCTCCTCCACCATCCACACTACATTCTCCGACAGCTCTCCTCCCTCCATCCACACTACATTCTCCGACAGCTCTCCTCCACCATCCACACTACATTCTCCGACAGCTCTCCTCCACCATCTACACTACATTCTTTGACAGCTCTCCTCCACCATCCACACTACATTCTCCGACAGCTCTCCTCCACCATCCACACTACATTCTCCGACAGCTCTCCTCCCTCCATCCACACTACATTCTCCGACAGATCTCCTCCACCATCCACACTACATTCTCTGACAGATCTCCTCCCACCATCCACACTACACTGAATTTTGTGTTGTTTAACAAGATTATTTTTCCTAAAGATTGCCCACACTCTGAACATAAATATGGAAGGTTAACCATGTGAATTCTCTGGTGTTGCAGGTGTCCTTTATGAGTGAAAAATGTCCCGCACTTATATAAAAGGAAGTTTACCCGTGTGAATTCTCTGATGTCTAACAAGGGCTCCTTTCTGAGTGAAAGATTTCCCGCACTCTGAACAAGAAAAAGGACGCTCACCCGTGTGAATTCTCTGGTGTATAACAAGGGTTCCTTTATCAGTGAAAGATTTCCCGCACTCTGAACACAAATAAGGACGCACACCCGTGTGAATTCGCTGATGATCAAGAAGAGCAGTTTTTTTAAGAAAAGCTTTCCCGCACTCTGAACATGAGTAAGGACGCTCCCCTGTGTGAATTTTCTGATGTAGAACAAGGTCTCCTTTACGAGTGAAAGACTTCCCGCACTCTGAACATGAATAAGGACGCTCACCTATGTGAATTTTCTGATGTAGAACAAGGCTTCCTTTCTGAGTGAAAGACTTCCCGCACTCTGAACATGAATAAGGACGCTCACCTGTGTGAAATGTCTGATGTAGAACAAGGCCTCCTTTCTGAGTGAAAGATTTCCCACACTCTGAACATGAATAAGGACGCTCACCCGTGTGAATTTTCTGATGTCTAACAAGGCGTTTTTTATGAGTAAAAGATTTCCCGCACTCTGAACATGAATAGGTACGCTCAACGGTGTGAATTTTGTGATGTTTAGAAAGACCTCTCTTGTTTTTGAAAGATTTCCCGCACTCTGAACATGAATATGGATGCTCACCCGTGTGAATTCTGTGATGTTTAACAAGGCCTTTTTTTTGACTAAAAGATTTCCCGCACTCTGAACATGAATAAGGACGCTCACCTGTGTGAATTTTCTGATGTAGAACAAGGCCTCCTTTCCGAGTGAAAGATTTCCCGCACTCTGAACATGAATAAGGACGTTCACCCGTGTGAATTTTCTGATGTAGAACAAGGCCTTCTTTATGAGTAAAAGATTTCCCGCACTCTGAACATGAATAGGGGCGCTCACCAGTGTGATTTCTCTGATGTCTAACAAGACGATTTTTCTTAAGGAAAGATTTCCCGCACTCTGAACATGTATAGGGAAGGTCACCTGTGTGATATTTCTGATGTCGCAAAAGATTTCCTTTCTGATTGAAACATTTCCCGCACTCTGAACATGAGAATAGATTGTCACCTCGGTGATCTCCATCATGGGGTGAGGAAGATTCCTCGGCATTAGAAGGATCTGTTGATCGATCTGCAGTGTGAGATCTTACATGGATATTTACAATCATAGTATGTGATTGATGAGAAGATTCCCCCTGATCAGAGGGATCCATTGATGTCTCCGGACAGGAAGGTCTGTGATGTATATTTTGTGTATTTGGATTTCCTCCTGGAGGATCCTGTGTGATGACATTATCTTCTGACTTACAATCAGCAGATAATAGAAGATGTCTCTCCGAGGAATTCCTGACATCACATCCATCTGTTGGAAAGAAGTAAAACAAATATAATAAATCTCAGTAGATGACAAATAACTGGAGTTTTAGCTCCTCCTCCCCATCAGTGGAATAAGTGGAAATGCCGATCTCACAGCCTTCTTTCATTAGATGCGGAGAAGGCCTTTGATCGCTTGGATTGGAGGTTTATGGTAGCATCTCTGAAACAAGTAGGTCTCCCGGTGGAATTTATACAAAAAATAATGGCTTTATATACCACTCCTTCGGCAAGGATAAGGGTCATTTAAAAGTACTCGTGGCTATTAATGAATTGTCGGTCCCGGCAATACGCATAAAAGTCAATGAAAAAAACGGCATGGGATTCCCCCCACAGTCTGGTATGGATTTTGAGGGGGACGCCACGCCATTTTTAAAAAAAAATTTGGCGCGGGGTTCCCCTTAATATCCTTACCAGACCTGAAGGGCCTGGTATAGAATTTGGGGGTACCCCCACGCAATTTTTTTAAAAATTTTGGTTCGGGGTTCTCCTTATATTCATACCAGACCCAAAGGGCCTGGTAATGGACTGTGGGGGAAACCTATGCCGTTTTTTTCAATGACTTTTATGTGTATTGCCGGGACCGATAATTCATTAATAGCCGCAAGTACTTTTAAATGACTTTTTTTCCTTTAGAAATGTCATTTTGCTGTCAGACTGTTCTAAAAACGGGAAACATGCGCCCCTTTACAGGCATACTATAGACACCCCCCAGGTATGAAATTTAAAGGAATATTACACTTATATTGTTTGACTTTAAGAATTATTAAAATCACTGCTCCCGAAAAAACGGCCATTTTTTAAAACTTTTTTTTGCATTGATCCATGTCCCCTGGGGCAGGACCCAGGTCCCTAAACACTTTTTATGACAATAACTTGCATATAAGCCTTTAAAATTAGAACTTTAGATTATTCATGTTCATTTCCCATAGACTTTAACGGTGTTCGCGTGTTCAAACAAATTTTTTGCCTGTTCGCATGTTCTGCTGCAAACCGAACAAGGGGGAGTTCGGCGCATCTCTAACCTTGATTAGTCAATTTCAACTTGGGGCTAGGGGGAAACCCTCCTGAAAAGAGAGTTGGGGAGAATGGCGATATACAAGATGGATATTCTACCTTGTTTTTTATATTTACTGTATATCAAACGTTACCTATAGCACTTCCGAGGGCGTTCTTCCATTCATTACAGTCTAGCTTATTAAGGTGTCTCTGGCCGAACTCCACAGCTAGGCTCCGCTAGGACATCTTAGTAAAGCGGGAAACAGGGGGGGGGGGGGAACGGGTCTACCGCATATGTAAATGTACCATATAGCATCTGTATTGACCAGAATAGTGGATTGGTTTTATAACGGTAAATCAAAACAGTGGGTAACTATTGAGTAACAAATAACACCTGTCCCCTTGTCCTCCCTTCCGTGGATTATGCGTGAATATACACGAATGCTATCCTAAGTATATGGCTGTATGGTCTCCCTGGATTGATTTTTTGGGCTCTGGTGATCTGGGATCTTTATTATAAATAGTCTTTTTTGTAATTAGTTTTTATTCTATGACGCGGTTCTGATTTAGGGAGGCGGTTCCCCAGATGGACTGTTGGAGAAATGGATAGACTTGTTTGTAAAAAAATGTCCTTTTTTTTTCTTCTTTCTCTTCTTCTGTCGCTTCTTACTCTTTTTTTCCTTTCTTTTTAGAGTTTAGTTTGTCGTGCTTTGGGGTAGATTCTTGCCCAAGTGAAGTAATGGTTATCCAAGTACAAATGCCTTTCCTGAATAGGTGGTAAGACATAATTATATTGATCTACAAAATATTGGAAAGAATTGTCTTTCTCAACATCTGTTAATGTTTTGATATATGGGATCTAGTTGATCCAGATTATGGGCTTTTGTATGTAATTTTGCAATTTATTTAATAAAAAAGTGTAAAATAATTGGTTCAATAAAGGCCTTCTATAAAAAAAAGGCTTCCTTAACCAAGACGCGTTAGTGTTTTTTTTTTACTACATAGAATTGTCTGTATTTGGCTGTTAAATTATAAAGAGTTTGCAGATCATATATGGACTCCAGTATGATTTTTTTTCTAAAAATGTCGGTTACACAAAAGTGGTGACGGGTTCTGATTTTTGAAGTTTTATTGAAGCTTGGCAAATGCCTTTTGTGTGTTGATTTTCTATTTGTTTTAAAGGGGCCCAGTAGAACCCTGACTCAGTAGTACCCCCACTCAGAGGATCCCCAGCTTATTAGTACCCTCGTTCAGCAGATCCCATGTTCAGTAGTATCCCCCAGCTTTGCTGATCCTCTGCAGACTGCTCGTGACTTATTTCTGGTTAAAGGATATTAAACACCCAAAACAACTAAGACACAATGGGTAAAATGTATTTTTGCATTAATAACGGCTATGGGGAGTAATGGAGATGTCATAGCATTTTCTGGAAACATGATGTTATATTGAGGAATGGAGATGGACCTTTCATATGGTGTACAGTATCTCCTCCTCATTTGTTGGGAACATGACGTTATATTGAGGAATGGAGATGGACCTTTCATATGGTGTACAGTATCTCCTCCTCATTTGTTGGGAACATGGCCTTATATTGAGGAATGGAGATGGACCTTTCATATGGTGTACAGTATCTCCTCCTCATTTGTTGGGAACATGACATTATATTGAGGAATGGAGATGGACCTTTCATATGGTGTACAGTATCTCCTCCTCATTTGTAGGGAACATGGCCTTATATTGAGGAATGGAGATGGAGCTTTCATGTGGTGTGGTTTGCGCAAACGTTATAGCATCTACAAACTATGTGATATATTTATGAAATTTTAATTCATTTTTTATTTTTTACTAGTAATGTCGGCTTATAGCGTGACTGCGATATTGTGACGGACAAAATCGGATACCTGACACTTTTGACATTTTTGGGAACTAGTGACACCAATACAGTGATCAGTGCTAACAATATGCACTGTCACTGTACTAATGATGCTGGCTGGGACAGGGGTAAACATCTAGGATGATCAAGGGATAAAATGTGTGGCCAACATGTGTTAGGCTAAGTTCCCACTGGCATTAAAAGCAGGCGTTTGAGAAGTAAAATGAGACTGTGACCCGCTTCTTCCATAGTGCCTATACTTACTTGTGTTGATAAGTAGAGACATTTCTTCCTGTTCACTTTTCATAATCATCCCGACCTCCTCCGTGGACAGCTGATCACCCCCCACATATGTCTCTACTTCTTCTTCTTTAACCTCAGCTTTTATATTAATCCGCTCTTCACCCTAAATAATAAAAAAATCTATTAAAGTCAACTGAAAGAAAAATGACAGCAGCTTTCCATTACCTAATACATCAATAAAAGTTTTTCTCAAAACCTCTTTCAGGACAGCACCTGGAGAGAGCGCAGCTCCACCCACTTTCCTAGGAAACACTGCGATCAATGTCTTTTAAAGGCAGGACACTTCCACCATGACCTCAGTTGTAGTGTTTCCTCCGCCATGGTGGAAGCGCTGCGAGGAACTACGGATGTGCTGCACTCTATTCAGGCAGAGGTCCTCTGCATGGGAGTTTTTTTGTTTCTTTTTCCTTTTCTTAGACCCTGGGGTCTTTGGGCCATCCCAGCATCCTCCCAGATAGGCGGGGGGTATTCTTTTGCTCCCCGCTCGGCAAGGGCTTGGGTGCCGGCCAGGGGGGGTCTGTCAGAACGTGGAGCCAGGAGTGGCGTATCCTTCCAGGGCTTTCATTAGTTCCGGATTCCGATGGCGGGTGATCTCATTTCCGGAAGGGACGGGACTTCCGGTCGGGTGCATGGCTTCCAGCCTGCAGAATGCAGGAGTTGGGCGGGCCCTGGCTGGTGTACACATCCGGTCTTCGCAACGGCGAAGAGACTGGGAGTTTCTTTTTAAAAAGTCGCGATGGCTGTGCGAAATGGAGTCAGTGGCAGTGGCGGGAGCAGGAGCCACAGGTGCCAGCCAAGTCCAGGTAAGTAGGGGCACAGGCCCCATGGCTGTTACCTATAGGGCTATGTTTTTTTTTCCCCTCCTCCCCTCCCCTGGGCATTAGTATAGGGGAGGAGGGGGTCTGCACCATAACCCTTGGTTTACCTCATGGAGGGGTATGGTTGGATGGTCGGCCCCCCCTATTACTTTTATGGGGGGGCTGTTAGGTATCCTTGGGGGAAGGAGGGGGGTTATGGTTAGGTCCTAATCTAGTATTTTTTTTTTTTTAATAAATGTAAGCGGTGTAAGTACCTAAACATGACTTGGTATCAGGCTCTTGTACTCCCTGAACATAAGAGCTCAGACTGGGAGAGGGGGAAACAGAACAAGTGACCAATCAGCTGTGCTGAAATTTTAACAAGAACTGATAGCAGGAGGGAGCAGAGTGACAGAGAGATGAGCTCATCAGTCTGCTGTTTCTCCTGTCACTGTCCAGTCACAGACTGGGGGAGGGACAAGACCAGCAGGTATTACTGATCTGAAGTAGAGAAAAATAAGGTCTACTGCCAATTTCCTGTGAGCCCAGGAAACCCGGGACCCAGTCCCTATGGGGACATCATCACATCAGCCTGGACTTACAGGAGCAAAGAACAGCACCATGTCATTCAGTATGAACCCCCATTGGAAGAACACAAGGAGGAAGAGGACCCACAATGAAATGTGACTGGACTTAACAGCCACAGAAAAAAGGAACGTATATTGATTAAAAATAAAAAAAGAGAATGAGCTAGAAACCAAAGATGTAGAAGTAAGCATTAAAACAAGAATCTAAAAAAAATAATGTCCTCTCATAGCTTAGAATGCATATTTAGGTCTACATGTCCAGCCCCACCTACCTGATCCTGGTGAGGGATGGTGTGATCCTCCTGTATGGAATCCTGGGAATATAGAGGAAGGGGACATCTCTCGCCCTAAACCCCAAAGATGATAAAATACATTTATAAAATGGAGCAAGACATTATATAGAAAAATATCATCTCATAGCTTAGAATACATATGAGTTCCAATTGCTCGGTCCTATCTACCTGATGAATGTGAGGGATGGTGTGATCTTCCTGTGTGGAATCCTGGGAATACAGAGGACCTCCCCCTCCCATAGACTGCTGAGCTCCACTCATTGACATCTCTTCTTCTTCCCTTTTAATCTCAGCTTTAATGTCTTTCAGTTCCTCATCCTAAACCCCAAAGATAGTAGAATATATGTGTAAAATGGAACATGTCCTCTCATAGCTTAGATTTATGTTCTAGTTGCTCAGTCCCACCTACCTGATGATGGTGAGGGATGCTTTGACCTTCCTGTGTGGAATCCCGGGAATACAGAGGACGGGGACATCTCTCTTGTGTGTCACCTTCCTCCATAGACTGCTGATCCTCAAACATCTCTTCTTTTTCTACTTTAACCTCAACTTTGATGTCTTTCAGTTCTTCACCCTAAACCCCAAACATGATAGAATGGATTTGTAAAAGGAATCGAGATGATATAGAAGAATTATCTCAAAGTGTAGAATTCCACAACGTATTTGAGTCCTAGTTGCTCAGTCCCACCTACCTGATGAAGGTGAGGGATGGTGTGACCTTCCTGTGTGGAATCCCGGGAATACAGAGGAGGAGGACATCTCTCTGGTGGGTTCCCATTACTGGATCCATCTGTAGGAAACACACACACTGACTGAATACGTTGTTTCTATGTGTTTATCAGATGATGGGGGATCTAGGTGGACCCTCCATACTGCTCTCTCCTTTACAATAAAGTCTCCTCTTACCCGGTGATGTGAGGGGCGGCTGATTCTCCATCATGATGTCCTTGTAGAGATCCTTGTGTCCTTCTAAATACTCCCACTCCTCCATGGAGAAATAGACAGTGACCTCCTGACACCTTATAGGAACCTGACACACACAATGATACAGTCACCATCCAGACACATCCCTTGTCTGTTACTGGATAATGTCCCAGAATTCCCGGCACCGCTCACCTCTCCTATCAGCAGATGAATGATCTTCTTGGTGACTTCTAGAATCTTCTAGTCATTGATTCTCTGATGTTTCAGGGAATGAGGTGAAGGCACTGTAATGGCAAAATGGTCACCAGACTTTACCGGAGGAAAACTCTGCATTGAAAGAACAACACTAATGTCCCAGAATCCTCTTCACTTCCCTGGTCATGGTTGTGTTTTATTAATAGAGATGACTGATGTCATGTGACCTTCCAGAATCCTCCTCACCTCTCCAGTCAGGTCTGTGTTTTATTAATAGAGATAAGAGTGATGTCATGTGACCTCCCAGAATCCTCCTCACCTCTCCAGTCAGGTCTGTGTTTTATTAATAGAGATAAGAGTGATGTCATGTGACCTCCCAGAATCCTCCTCACCTCCCCAGTAAGCAGGTAGATGATTTTCAGGGTGAGGTTGAACGTAGAATTCCAGCTAAAGCCTAACTAGTCTTAAAAATGCTCCCTCCCCCTCCTAACAACTGTACTAACGAACCTGTGTAAAAAAGACATATATACTTACCTATTTTCAGCCCACATTGGTCCGGTCACAGGATCCCCTTTGTCATACAATGTCATTTGCAGGGGAATAGAGAAAGTACCCACATATGGCTGTGAAAGCCAGGAGCCATTACATCACCTATAGGCTTCCATGGTGAAGCCACTGTCAGTGGTCCCTCCTCTCCCCTGAAGCTTCTGCTGGATGAAACATGGAACTCGAATCACGTTACTGACCAGAATGGGCAGGAAGTGGACAAGTATACACATTTATTTATTTTTTTTAACCAGGATAGTTAATAGAGGTTGTGCAAAAAAGTTTTAACAGCGCCAAAGATGTGTATAATTAATCCAAATGGACTGCAGCTTTCTCAAAATTGACGTGGGTCAGTAGTGGTAAAATAATTCTAGCCCCCCTCTGTAACTCAAAACATGTAACCAGTAAAAAAATTTAAAACGTCGCCTATGGGGATATTTTAGTACCGAAGTTTGGCGCCATTCCACGAGCATGTGCAATTTTGAAGATTGACATGTTATCTATTTACTCGGCGTAACATCATCTTTCACATTATGCAAAAAAAAAAATTGGACTAACTTTACCGCTTTATTTTTTTTAAAGCCCGAAACTGCGCAAATACTGTGCGAGATAAAAAGTTGTAAAGACTGCCACTGTATTCTCTAGTGTTATTAATACGGTGATCAGTGCTAAAAAATACTGCACTATCACTGTATTAGGCCCCTTTCACACTGGGGCGGTGGGGGCGTCGCTGGTAAAACAGCGATGTTTTTAGCGCTGTTTTACCGTCGTTTTTGCGGCTGTATTCGGCCGCTAGCGGTGCGGTTTTAACCCCCACTGGCAGGCGAAAAAGGGTTAAAACCGCTCGTACAGCACGGCTATAGCCGCGATATTGCCGCGGTATAGCCGCGCTGTCCCATTGATTTTAATGGGCAGGAGCGGCGCTCCAAAGATGCGGCTCGCAGGACTTTTTTTTACCGTCCTGCCAGCGCACCGCTTCAGTGTGAAAGCCCTCGGGCTTTCACACTAAACAAACAGCGGAGGCTGTTTAGGGGCGGTTTGCAGGCGGTATTTTTAGCGCAATAACGCCTGCAAACCGCCCCAGTGTAAAAGGGGACTTAGTGTCATTGGTCCCCAAAAAGTGTCAAAAGTGGCAGTTAGTTTCCTGGCAATTTCACAGTCCCGCTATAAGTCGCTGATCGCCGCCATTACTAGTAAAAAAAAAAAAAAAAATCCCATAGTTTGTAGACGCTATAACTTTTGCGCAAACCAATCTATAATTCAGGCATATTGATATTTTTATTTTACCAAAAATATGTAGCAAAATACATATTTGCCTAAATTTATGAAGAAATTAAATTTTTTAAAATTTTTTTGGTGGATATGTTTTATAACAGAAAGTAAAAAAATATTGTTTTCAAAATTGTCGTTCTTTTTGTTTTTATAAAATAAAACCAGCAGAGGTGATCAAATGCCACCAAAAGAAAGCTCTATTTGTGGGGCAAAAAAGTAAATAAATACATTTTGTTTGGGTACAGGGTCACACGTCTGCGCAATTGTCAGTTAAAGTAATGCAGCGCTGTATCACAGAAAATGGCCTGGTCAGTAAGGGGGGCATATCTTCCGGAGGTCAAGTGGTTAATGTTATTAATAATGTTCTATTTATGAAGACACTATACAGTATATAGGTAATGTTTCTATATTATTATTATTATACATGTTTTATAAAGCACCAACAGTTTGTGTGGTGCTGTAGAATAAGGATGAGCTCCGGCATGTTCGCACAGCCCACGTGCTGAGCCCGCCAGAAAGTCGGCACTGCGCTAATCACAGGCAGTGAGACATTTCTCGATCTCTGCAGCCGCACATCGGGAAATGTCTCACTGCCTGTGATTAGCGCAGCGCAGTGCCGACCTCCTGGCGGGCTCTGCATGTGGGCTGTGCGAACGCGCCGGAGCTCATCCTTACTGTAGAACATGGAAGCAGACTGTACAGTTACTGTATTGATTATAATATACTCTATATATGTGTATATCATCATTTGCTGGAGATAAAAGACATCACAGTGACTAAGAGGAGGAAGAGGACGGACATGACGGGGGGGTTACTGGGTGTAAATATAAATTAATAACTTATTACCTCCTCTGCGGCCACTTCCAACGTCTTCTCTCTACTTCTTCCTGGCTCACCTTTCACCCGGAACTTCCTGTTTAAACCCCTACATCACTTCCTGTACATAAGATACCTCACTTCCTGTCTGTCTATCACTTCCTATCTGCACCTGATGCCACTTCCTCCCTAGTTGTGGTATCACTTCCTGTGTCTGTACAAACAAATCACACACTTCCTGTCCCACTCATAATTCGAAAAGATCTCCACCTTCAGAATAATGTCATTAAAGGGGGAGTCCCGTCTATATTTACTATGTGAATATTATAAAATAACATTGCAATGGTTAAAAAATACGAATCACCAGATCCGGTGACCATCTTAAAAAAACTGCAGATCAAATCACAGAAAAATTAAGTATGTTCAGCTGAATTGCTGTGTTTTTCCTTTACATATTTTTTCCTCCCTTGCATTGTGTGTCTATGTGTCTGTAAGACTCTCATTTGTTCCTCTGTAATGAAGGAGTATGCTGTGAGTGGAATACATGTGTGCTGTATACACAAGTAGGCTCAGACTCTATTATATCATACTTGCCAACAGTCCCGATTTTAGGGTTGCCACCTTTTCTTCAAGCCAAACCTGAACACATTAGCAGCGCACGGCAAATATATATTTGTTTGTAGTACATTAAATTCATTACCTCTGTACAATGCAATGAAGAGCATTTTTTTATGTAGTATACACTATATACTATACATATAGTTTTGTGATTAAATAACATTTCTGGAGGGTTTGATGGGGGGCAGTATGTACAGGAGAGGAGTTCGGAGGGTATGATGGGGGCAGTATGTACAGGAGAGGAGCGCGGAGGGTATGATGGGGGGTGGTATGTACAGGAGAGGAGTGTGGAGGGTATGATGGGGGTGGTATGTACAGGAGAGGAGTGCAGAGGGTATGATGGGGGCAGTATGTACAGGAGAGGAATGCGGATGGTATGATAGGGGTAGTATGTACAGGAGAGGAGTAGGGAGGGCATGATAAGGCAGTATGTACAGGAGAGGTATGCAGATGGTATGATAGGGGTAGTATGTACAGGAGAGGAGTGCGGAGGGTTTGATAGGGGCAGTATGTACAGGAGAGGAGTGCGGAGGGTATGATGGGGGCATTATGTGCAGAAGAGGAGTGTGGAGGGTATGATGGGGGGCGGTGTGTGCAGGAGAGGAGTGTGGAAGGTATAATGGGGTGGTATGTACAGGAGAGGAGTGTGGAGGGTATGATGGGGGCAGTATGTACAGGAGAGGAGTGCGGAGGGTATGATGGGGGCAGTATGTGCAGGAGAGTAGTGCGGCGGGTATGATGGGGGCAGTATGTGCAGGAGAGTAGTGCGGAGGGTATAATGGGGGCAGTATGTGCAGGAGAGGAGTGCGGAGGGTATGATGAGGGCAGTATGTGCAGGAGAAGAGTGCGGAGGGTATGATGGGGCGGTATTACAGGAGAGGAGTGCGGAGGGTATGATGGGGGCAGTATGTGCAGGAGAGGAGTTCAGAGAGTATGATAGGGGCGGTATGTACAGGAGAGGAGTGCGGAGGTTATGATGGAGGCGGTATGTACAGGAGAGGAGTGCCGAGGGTATGATGGGGGCAGTATGCACAGGAGAGGAGTGCCGAGGGTATGATGGGGGCAGTATGTACAGGAGAGGAGTGCCGAGGGTATGATGGGGCAGTATGTGCAGGAGAGGAGTGCGGAGGGTATGATGGGGGCAGTATGTACAGGTGGCATTGATGCGTATCAGTGCTCATCAATGCTGCCTAACAGTGCCCAACAATTCTGCCTATCAGTGCCATCTATCAGTGCTCATCAATGCCACCTATCAGTGCTCATCAACGCCACTTATCAATCCTGCATTTCAGTGCCCATCAATTCTGCCTATCAGTGCCACCTATCAGTGCCATCAATGCCGCCTATCAGTATCCATCCATGCCGCCTACCAGTGCCCATCAGTGCTGTCTATCACAACCCATCAGTGCTGCCTATCACAACTCAACAGTGCTGCCTATCACAACTCATCCATGCTGCCTTACAGTGCCCATCCATGCTGCCTCTCAGTGCCCATCAATGCCGCCCTTTCAGTGCCCATCAGTGCTGCCTATCAGTGTCTATCAATCCCACCTATCAGTGCCCATTAGTGCCTCCCATAAGTGCTTATCGGTTATTGACAGTTCTCCCTCTCTCCTCTCTTGCACGATCTGCTCCTTCTCCGACCCCCCTCCCTCTCCTGTGTGTACTCTGCGGGAAGTCAAGTGTGAAGCTAACAAGCTCACACAGGACAGAGAGGGGGTGGTTGAAAATGGAGCAGATCGTGCAAGAGAGGAGAGAGGGAGTACTGTCAATGATGGCTGTGAGCTGTATAAAAGATACACGCTCTCTGCTCAGAGCTATGCGATTGGCAACCCCGCTGGGGCCCCGACAGTGGCGGAATGCCAGGGCCCAGTCGCAAGTGCGACTGCTGCGACTCTGGTAGTTCTGCCACTGACCGATACTAGGGAGTTGGAAGCAACAACACTCCCTGTATAGCTTTTCTGACAGCTGCTTCTGTTTCTATCCCTCCCGCGGCTGTCAGGGAGATTGGTGCTTGTAACTGCCCCCACTGCCGCACCAATCACCCCCCCAGGCTGTCCCCCTCTTTGCTCCTCCTGTGTGCTCCCTGGATCCTCCTCTGTGCTCCCCTTGTCCTCTGGGTCCCGATCCATTTTGTCCTCCATGTCCCCCTGCGTCCTGTTGTGAATTCATGAAGAAATATATTTTATATTTACTGGCAGAAACATGAGAGATGCTTAGGCCTCACCAAGTAGATGAACTGTGATGTTAAATAGTTGAACTGTTGCCCTCTTGGGGACTTTTAGGATAAAATGGACATTCTCATGTTTGACCAAGCCTTTCTCTACTACCTCAAATATTGAAGACTTTTACAAGCATGTATTGTAAAGGAAGCTGTTGGAACAAAGACTATTCCTGTCACAAAACAAGGAGATATTTACATGGTATTGTGAATAAACGAAATCTGCCAAAGGACACAAGGTGACATAGGCTTTTATAGCATAGAGATAGCCTCACTCATTGTGTTTGAGGGGAGAACTGTTTAAATAGCTAACACCTTGGCTAAGAGAACCCATTGTATGAACTTTTAGGATGGTTTAGACAAACAAGTCAGTTCTATACACCCAGTGAGAATGTTCAAGGTCCCTCTCAACACATTAGTGAAAGTTGAATATTGTGCTAGTCAAAAATAATATAAGGTATCAATAAGGTAATCATAAGTCATTTTAAACTATCTCTGACATTGTAGGTCACAGAGACATTATAATGTTGGCGTCTGCGGACCCAACAACTTTGCTATGAAGAAAATGTATATGAAAGTGTGATTTTATAAGTAGAAGTGTTTTAAGTAACGAATTTGTATTAGGAAAAACGTATAATCATGATTATAATCTTATAAGATTGTAGCCTACACTTAAGATAAACAAATGTTCAGTAGAGATACCAGAAGTTATACCGGTATCCATATAGATAATCAGTTTTATGTAGTATTGATGAAATATATAACAATGTGTGTATTTCCTAGATAGACCAGTTTACAGATATACATTTATAGAGATACATTTATATAACCAAGTTATGTAATGATGATTAATCAAACTTATACTGAGTGTATTTTACATTAGACCGAGTACCAGAATATTTAAAGGTATATACTTATCCTTACCATTATACACCTTATGAAAATAGAACGTATTAATTTAAAAGGATGGACTCAAAACACGTGTGAGACACCTGGTGGTTGAAGGTGGTATTATTTGAACTCAATACATTTCCAGAGGAAGTTAATCATTACGTCTCCTAACCCAATGGGAAGTGAGCCACCTCCTTTTGGGCAGAGCCATTATAATTTTTATGGTCTTATTATCTGAAATGGTATTTAGAGGCAAGGAAGAGGGGAGACAGGACCAACGAACAGAAGGAGGAGAGAGCTCAGGGGGGAGAGCTCAGGGATCCACCCTGAGGGGGGACACTGGGAGACACACACACTCCCAGACTGACACTCATGCACCATGCATGAATACATCTCTTTACATTCATGAAAATTCCTCAACACCTAATACTTAGAACTCGGAGGTCACAAGAAGTAAATCCTCTTTAGGAGTATCCATTTTGAAACTACGGCAGCCATTTTAACTCTGGTAACTAGCCCATAGGAACTGCAGCCATCCTGGAATGTGTAATTATATCATGTTGATTTTATCTTGTATGTTCTCTCAAATATTGATATGTTCTCACAGATATTGATGTATTGAATATTATACAGTTGATAACCATTCTCCCGAATCAATAACCGCCTTGTAGATTTTTCTCTAAAGATTCAGATTTTTCCATTATATTTTTCTTTTTGCATAGTTGCCACATTTATTGACAAAGCAAACGTCTAATTTATTTCACAATTTTAACCACTTACTTACCTGCAGCAAAGTAACGGTTGTACGTGTGAAATACAGATGTTCTGTTTAATTGTCAGGTTCACAAGGTTATTGATTCTACCGAGAAGTTATCATGGTGGTATTATGTCAAAGGGACGGTACGCCCATTTTTGCAAGTGTTTTTATTGATTTTCAAGACGTTCATGTAACGCAATCGGTATCTTAATTTCATGTGATTATTTGTGTTTGTTTACCAATAAAATTTCTATTTTGTGTGACCACACGTCTCCGTGAATAAGTTTCACAAGTATAGACTGTGTCATACTGATTGATTTTGTATCTTAAAAATATCTTTGTTAAAAATTACTCAAGGATAATTATTGTGCGGGAAACCTGTCCTTAAAAAGGCACAACTTATTCTGACTGAAAATTCACGACATAATGGAGGCACTGCTGAGATAACGTCGATGTTTTGTACAAGATCAATCATAGTTATGGTGGTGACATACATAATACTTTGCATGAAAATTTTAATTATTAATTTTTTTTTGTTTGCCAAAAAAAAAAAAAATGTCTGGTCAAAGTGAATTTCATGCTGGGGGGGATTATCAAGAGTCAGCCCTTAGTGGTAGTATGAGTACTCAGAGAAAATTGGTACATGTACAGGAAATGTTGGAAATAATTTCTAAAACTGAAATGATGGATCAGGTCAGAAAAAGTTTGTCTAATGAGATTGGTCTAGAAGCATACATTAAAGACCGTAAAAGCCGCGCCAGTCAGTTAATGAAAGACATGTGGAACGCGGAAGGTCAAAGTGATGAACTCACAGACAGCTTCTCTAAGACAAAGGGAATAAAAAGGCTTGATCACCTTCTTTTGGAATTATGTATTATCCTGCTGTATCTTCATAGAGAGTTTAAACGTCAAAATACCCAAAAGGAGAGTGATATCTTAGAAACCCAGCCCAGTTTAATAGAAAAGGAATGGGAACTTACTAAAAATAGAAAGGAGACCAATGACAAGGCAGATCGTTATCACGAGTCTATGACAATACAAGATGAAATAGAACAGTTGCAAAAGAAAACTAAAATAATGCAGGACAAGTATCACCAAGCAAGGAAAGTATGGGAACAATTAATAGAGGGGATGGAGAGTTTTCTGCAGGAAAACGAGTCTCCTGACGAAAGTTGCCAAGTAATAGGCAGCGGAAATTTAGCAAGTTGCCGAGTAATATGCAGTGGAAATTTAAAAGAAGAAACAAATCAGCTTAGGTCAGGACAGGAATCCTTAATTAAGCAATCAGTAGAATTAAAAGAACAACTGAAGTTTGTGCCCCAGGGTGATGCTCAGATGCTTAACCCTAAAAGGGACGAGTTTGATAGTACTTCAGAATCTGACTCTGAATCTGATTCTGACTCTGATTCTGAATATGAAGGTTGGGAGTCAGACGATGAGGAGGAATCGGAAAAAGAATCAATATCCTACGCCAAGCCATCTGTAGAGCAAAGGGGGGTAAAAAGTGAAGTACCACATGAAAGGGGATCTAACCAGTTTTCTTTGGGATCAGAGAAAAAGACAGACACCCCTAACCAAGACCCCGCAAAAACAATCAAATTTGTAAATGATGCTGTCCCAGTCTTTAGTGACGAGTCTGACAGTACTTCAAAATCTGACTCTGAATCTGATTCTGAATATGAAAGTTGGGAATCAGACAATGGGGAGGAATCAGAAAAAGAACCAATATCCTATCCCAAGCCATCTGTAGAGCAAACGGGGGTAAAAAGTGAACCACCACATGAAAGGGGATCTAATCAATTCTCTTTGGGATCAGAGAAAAAGCCAGACACCCCTAAACAAGACACCTCAGAAATAATAAAATTTGTAAATTATGTTGTCCCAGTCTTTAAGGAAGAGGGATCCATGTGCGTTATTGACCACATCGAGACCTATGAAAATACCCTATCAGTTTTAGGCCTCGAAAATCTGGCTGTGCTCAAAAGTGCTTCCCACGTAGCAGAAAAGGAGCCAGATCACAACCACCCTGAGTTTAAATCCACATCTTTAAAGGCCCTACCTAACTACATAAAAGTGAGTTTAGCAAAAGATTACAAAGGGGGGTGTTCACCGGAGTCATTGGTAAAAGAGAGTAACAATTTGTATTCTATCCAACAGACTGGAGCAAACAAAGGGGGGCCTGAGCCCTCAAATAAATTTGTGAATGAAATTCATGTATCTCCTAAATCAGTACATGTTGAAACCCAGAAAAAGACATACGCTGACATAGTCAGAGGAGACGTGCCAAAGAGTTTCCCTAGCAGGAGACCAGGTACCCCACCAAATAGAAGGGGGGAGCAAAGATCACCTCGGGAGTACCACCCATGGGATCCTGGCCCAAAGTTTGAAAGAAACTATAGGGTGTATCTCCCACGGGTCAGATTTAAACCTAAGGGTAGACCCTCACCAGTGTGATTGGCCCCGGGGGCCTACACAGGTAAATAGGGAGCAATCACAAGGTAGAACACCCCAAAATCCCTGGAAAAATAGGGAGCAACTAAGGCCCAGACAAATATCCCAAAATGAAGACAGTGGTTCTGATGGGGATATGTCTGATCAAACTGAGCCAGTAGTCCCTAGAAGACACAGAAACCGGGTCCCACGACCCAATCCTGATCAACCTGTAAGCAATGCAAAATCCAAAATCGTTCAAATTAGGAATATGTTACACGGTTTTATTGCTGTACGGAACGTGAATAGCATTTCTTCAAGGGGCAAATCCTGTGGCCAACCAAGGGCCACAGAGCCTTTGAAGCGCCTATGGTAAAATAAATCAGAGGAAGGCACTGAATAAAGGTATAGGAGACAGAAGTTCTAACACCATGTTTTTCCCCAGGTCACAGTAATGAGGATCCTGAAATCCCTACCGGGGGATGGTGGTTGTTAGATATTAATTATTCTCCTATTTTTTAGTGGTCACTTCATTCCTCTGACATACACAGGTCGCTCCAAACAGCCTAATTTCAAGAAGTCGCCTAAGACGGTGATTCCAGAGGAAGACCGAATCCTAAAGACATTAATATCCGGAGGCCTAAATGGTTTGATATTTTGGGTAAAAGATGAGGAGTCACCCGCATAAGGTAGTTTGATTGCCTCAAAAGATTTGTATTGACACCCCAAAGGGGGGAGATTTTATTTGTTTTATTCCTCACAAGTAGAAAGTTGACTATAATGTCAAATATCTTAGTACTGACAATAAGTGTCACATGTCAAACTTAAATGTTTTAATTGTTATTATTCCAGAACCGCTACAAGTAAGCTAAAAAAAAAATGGTTCTGAAGAATGTCAGTCAGTCATTCATGTCTGGTATCCACAGCTGTGAAGAAATGTCCTCATGTTAATAAGCCCTGAAGCTTTGTCTCCCATAGCAAATGTTTCATATATTGTCATGCTATCCAGAGCGTTTAGTTAAAGGACTGATGACACAATGGAGAAAAAAAAAAGGGGCTCTGAGGAAGCCCAGGATACCAGCTTAACATTGAGATCTCAAACACAGATCATGTAAAAAAAAAAAAAGGGAGACTATATATGTCGTTTCTAACGGAATCCATTTTCCCTTACAGGACTAAGATGTCCATGAGCCGGTCAACAGAACTGAGAGCCCAACGTGTGTGAAACATCCAGCGGAAGAACCGTATGGGGGATTCCAGAACACCACTGATGGCCAGTCTACACGGACAAACCTCCCAGGACGGCCAAGACCCAAAGGTGCCCGAAGTGATCCATTTCCCGCCAACCAACGGATGATGGCCCTGAGATGCACACATCAATCACCAACCCATTTTGTGTTTTCCCTTCAAAGAATTACACCCACATGAAGGTGTCTACACCCTTTAAACATAGATCCACAATACAGATCCACCTCCACAGCTAGATTTACAAGACCCGAATGAAGCCATATTTCTTCAACGTTTTGCATTGGTGAAGTCTTTCAAACGACTCCCGGCATTTGAACACTTCACAAGGGGGGATTTGTTGTGAATTCATGAAGAAATATATTTTATATTTACTGGCAGAAACATGAGAGATGCTTAGGCCTCACCAAGTAGATGAACTGTGATGTTAAATAGTTGAACTGTTGCCCTCTTGGGGACTTTTAGGATAAAATGGACATTCTCATGTTTGACCAAGCCTTTCTCTACTACCTCAAATATTGAAGACTTTTACAAGCATGTATTGTAAAGGAAGCTGTTGGAACAAAGACTATTCCTGTCACAAAACAAGGAGATATTTACATGGTATTGTGAATAAACGAAAGCTGCCAAAGGACACAAGGTGACATAGACTTTTATAGCATAGAGATAGCCTCACTCATTGTGTTTGAGGGGAGAACTGTTTAAATAGCTAACACCTTGGCTAAGAGAACCCATTGTATGAACTTTTAGGATGGTTTAGACAAACAAGTCAGTTCTAAACACCCAGTGAGAATGTTCAAGGTCCCTCTCAACACATTAGTGAAAGTTGAATATTGTGCTAGTCAAAAATAATATAAGGTATCAATAAGGTTATCATAAGTCATTTTAAACTATCTCTGACATTGTAGGTCACAGAGACATTATAATGTTGGCGTCTGCGGACCCAACAACTTTGCTATGAAGAAAATGTATATGAAAGTGTGATTTTATAAGTAGAAGTGTTTTAAGTAACGAATTAGTATTAGGAAAAACGTATAATCATGATTATAATCTTATAAGATTGTAGCCTACACTTAAGATAAACAAATGTTCAGTGAAGATACCAGAAGTTATACAGGTATCCATATAGATAATCAGTTTTATGTAGTATTGATGAAATATATAACAATGTGTGTATTTCCTAGATAGACCAGTTTACAGATATACATTTATAGAGATACATTTATATAACCAAGTTATGTAATGATGATTAATCAAACTTATACTGAGTGTATTTTACATTAGACCGAGTACCAGAATATTTAAAGGTATATACTTATCCTTACCATTATACACCTTATGAAAATAGAACGTATTAATTTAAAAGGATGGACTCAAAACACGTGTGAGACACCTGGTGGTTGAAGGTGGTATTATTTGAACTCAATACATTTCCAGAGGAAGTTAATCATTACGTCTCCTAACCCAATGGGAAGTGAGCCACCTCCTTTTGGGCAGAGCCATTATAATTTTTATGGTCTTATTATCTGAAATGGTATTTAGAGGCAAGGAAGAGGGGAGACAGGACCAACGAACGGAAGGAGGAGAGAGCTCAGGGGGGAGAGCTCAGGGATCCACCCTGAGGGGGGACACTGGGAGACACACACACTCCCAGACTGACACTCATGCACCATGCATGAATACATCTCTTTACATTCATGAAAATTCCTCAACACCTAATACTTAGAACTCGGAGGTCACAAGAAGTAAATCCTCTTTAGGAGTATCCATTTTGAAACTACGGCAGCCATTTTAACTCTGGTAACTAGCCCATAGGAACTGCAGCCATCCTGGAATGTGTAATTATATCATGTTGATTTTATCTTGTATGTTCTCTCAAATATTGATATGTTCTCACAGATATTGATGTATTGAATATTATACAGTTGATAATCATTCTCCCGAATCAATAACCGCCTTGTAGATTTTTCTCTAAAGATTCAGATTTTTCCATTATATTTTTCTTTTTGCATAGTTGCCACATTTATTGACAAAGCAAACGTCTAATTTATTTCACAATTTTAACCACTTACTTACCTGCAGCAAAGTAACGGTTGTACGTGTGAAATACAGATGTTCTGTTTAATTGTCAAGTTCACAAGGTTATTGATTCTACCGAGAAGTTATCATGGTGGTATTATGTCAAAGGGACGGTACGCCCATTTTTGCAAGTGTTTTTATTGATTTTCAAGACGTTCATGTAACGCAATCGGTATCTTAATTTCATGTGATTATTTGTGTTTGTTTACCAATAAAATTTCTATTTTGTGTGACCACACGTCTCCGTGAATAAGTTTCACAAGTATAGACTGTGTCATACTGATTGATTTTGTATCTTAAAAATATCTTCGTTAAAAATTACTTAAGGATAATTATTGTGCGGGAAACCTGTCCTTAAAAAGGCACAACTTATTCTGACTGAAAATTCACGACAGTCCTCCCCGGCTCTCCATGTCCTCCTCCGGTCCCCCCATGTCTTTCAGTATGGAGTATGATCTTTCAGTATGGAGAATGGATGAAGGATGAATTGATGAAGGAGGCAGTAAATCTGTCATTTACCGGCTCCTTCCTTTTCCGAATGCACAGTCAGTGATCACTGACTTTGACCATTCATAACTAAGCATCGTAAACTTTAAATGGCTCTATATTTAGGATGTATCTGGTCTATAAACCAGAGGCTCTGGATGGAGAGTTGGATAAATTGCTCTATATTTAGGATGTATCTGGTCTTTTTTTCCCCCCAGAATAACATATGCCTTATGGTTACCAAGTAGAAATACTTTGTTTCAATGTATTTAATTGTTTTATAACACAACATAAGAAATCAGAAGCAAGCATACAGGTCACCGCAGGGGCTGAAGAATGATCAAGAATTACAGAGAGATCCAAAAGGAATATAAACAGAATAATTATAGTTTAACACCTTTATGCAATTGGGATGATATTGAAGGTTAATAAATGCGAAATGGAAAGAAAAGGGGGGAAAAAAGTCTATATGCCATGGCATATAGACTTCTACATCCCAGGGGAGTAGAAATGCTTTCATAAAGGAAAGGAAGTCTATACAATATTAATGTCTGCGGTCTCTAAAAAGACACGCTCTTGTAATTTCGAGGACAAAAATGTAATAATCTCTCCCACTTAGATTGCTGATCAAGGCCCAAATCGATTTGCTTCCATATTCTCCAGCCACTGCGCTATTGTTTAGCTGTTGTTTCTGGAACACTGCAAAGTCATTTTTTGCATTTGTACAGAATACAGTGCGGTACTAAAAAAAAGATCACAAGTGACTTCCTATGCCACTTTTTGGCAATTTGCATATAGTTGACAACATTAACATTTGTTTTGTTCTTTAACCCCTTCACACCTAAGGATGAAACAAATCTAAATGCCTAAGCCCAATTTTTTGACTTTGACATGTGTTAGTAACTTTTGTTCATCCAGGTGGATTATACCTTGTTTTTTTCAGGAGCTTTCATTTGGTGGTAAATGGCAATGGATATCTCCTGCCTTTTTTTTTTTTTTTTTATTCTCAAAGGAAAACTGGCCCAAAATAGAAAATAAAATCATACCACATATGTGTACAGTGCTTGAAAAAGTATTCACACCCCTTGAAATTTTCCACATTTTGTCATGTTACAACCAAAATGTAAATGTATTTTATTGGGATTTTATGTGATAGACCAACACAAAGTGGCACATAATTGTGAAGTGAAAGGAAAATGATAAATGGATTTCATTTTTTTTTACAAATAAATATGTGAAAAGTGTGGTGTTTTTTTTTATTCAGCCCCCTTTACTCTGATACCTCGAACTAAAATCGAGTGGAACCATCTGCCTTCAGAAGTCACCTAATTAGTAAATAGAGTCCACCTGTGTGTAATCTAATCTCAGTATAAATACAGCTGTTCCATGAAGCCCTCAGAGGTTTGTTAGAGAACTTTAGTGAACAAACAGCATCATGAAGGCTAAGGAACACACCAGACAGGTCAGGGATAAAGTTGTGGAGAAGGTTAAAGCAGGGTTAGTTTATAAAACAATATCACAAAGCTTTAAACATCTCACGGAGCACTGTTCAATCCATCGTCCAAAAATGGCAAGAGTATGGCACAACTGCAAACCTACCAAGACATGGCTGTCCACCTAAACTGACAGTCCGGGCAAGGAGAGTGTAACGAAACGTCCCTACACTCCGCTTCGGTGCTTTTGTCATATACCATTTCCTCCCAGTCTGAATATAGATATCAGATATTCCAAGCGCTCACAAGCACAAAACAAGACAATACTTGTTTAGTTGCTAAACATAGACTCTTTTATTAGAACCAAAATACAAGTCTTTATATACAGTTAAAGAGGAGGTTCCCCCCTCCTTCTCATATTACTCTAACAATACAACTGTAACCAGAAACAGAATTAACATGAGCTAATTAACTAATCCCTTAAAGCAGCCGATGTGACTCCGTGCCCTCCTGGGCATTGTTATGATTAATCAGGATTTCACTACAGCTCAGACTTGTTGTCACCGAGCTTCACACAGTAGATTATAAGTATAAACACAGAACTCCTTCATACAATTGCAGGGTTAATTAGAACAAACAACAATGTGGCAAGCCAGACTAGACTCATTTACATTATACAGTAAGGTCCATAAATATTGGGACAGCGACACAATTCTAATCTTTTTGGCTCTATACAACACCACAATGGATTTGAAATGAAAAGAACAAGATGTGCTTTAACTGCAGACTTTCAGCTTTAATTTGAGGGTATTTACATCCAAATTGACTTGGATTTGGATGTAAATACCCTCCACACTACATTCTCTAACAGCTCTCCTCCACCATCCACACTACATTCTCCGACAGCTCTCCTCCACCATCCACACTACATTCTCCGACAGCTCTCCTCCACCATCCACACTACATTCTCCGACAGCTCTCCTCCACCATCCACACTACATTCTCCGACAGCTCTCCTCCACCATCCACACTACATTCTCCGACATCTCTCCTCCACCATCCACACTACATTCTCCGACAGCTCTCCTCCACCATCCACACTACATTCCCCGACAGCTCTCCTCCACCATCCACACTGAATTCATCCGACAGCTCTCCTCCACCATCCACACTACATTCTCCGACAGCTTTCCTCCACCATCCACACTACATTCTCCGACAGCTTTCCTCCACCATCCACACTACATTCTCCGACATCTCTCCTCTACCATCCACACTACATTCTCCGACAGCTCTCCTCCACCATCCACACTACATTCTCCGACAGCTCTCCTCCACCATCTACACTACATTCTCCGACAGATCTCCTCCCACCATCCACACTACATTCTCCGACAGCTCTCCACCATCCACACTACATTCTCCGACAGCTCTTCTCCACCATCCACACTACATTCTCCGACAGATCTCCTCCACCATCCACACTACATTCTCCGACAGCTCTCCTCCACCATCCACACTACATTCTCCGACAGCTCTCCTCCACCATCTACACTACATTCTCCGACAGATCTCCTCCCACCATCCACACTACATTCTCTGACAGTTCTCCTCCACCATCCACACTACAATCTCCGACAGCTCTCCTCCCACCATCCACAATACATTCTCCGACAGCTCTCCCCCACCATCCACACTACATTCTCCTACATCTCTCCTCCACCATCCACACTACATTCTCCGACAGCTCTCCTCCACCATCCACACTACATTCTCCGACAGCTTTCCTCCACCATCCACACTACATTCTCCGACATCTCTCCTCTACCATCCACACTACATTCTCCGACAGCTCTCCTCCACCATCCACACTACATTCTCCGACAGCTCTCCTCCATCATCCACACTACATTCCCTGACAGCTCTCCTCCACCATCCACACTGCATTCTCCGACAGCTCTCCTCCACCATCTACACTACATTCTCCGACAGATCTCCTCCCACCATCCACACTACATTCTCCGACAGCTCTCCACCATCCACACTACATTCTCCGACAGCTCTTCTCCACCATCCACACTACATTCTCCGACAGATCTCCTCCACCATCCACACTACATTCTCCGACAGATCTCCTCCCACCATCCACACTACATTCTCCGACAGATCTCCTCCCACCATCCACACTACATTCTCCGACAGATCTCCTCCACCATCCACATTACATTCTCCGACAGATCTCCTCCACCATCCACACTACATTCTCCGACAGATCTCCTTCCACCATCCACACTACATTCTCCGACAGATCTCCTCCACCATCCACACTACATTCTCTGACAGATCTCCTCCACCATCCACACTACATTCTCCGACAGATCTCCTCCACCATCCACACTACATTCTCTGACATCTCTCCTGCACCATCCACACTACACTGAATTTTTTGTGGTGTTTACCAAAGATTATTTTTCCTAAAGAAAGATTTCCCACACTCTGAACATAAATATGGAAGGTCAACCATGTGAATTCTCTGGTGTTGCAGGTGTCCTTTATGAGTGAAAACTTTCCTGCACTTATATAAAAGGAAGTTCATCCGTGTGAATTCTCTGATGTTTAATAAGATCATTTTTCCTAAAGAAAGATTTCCCGCACTCTGAACAAGAAAAAGGACGCTCACCTGTGTGAATTCTCTGATGTCTAACAAGAGCTCCTTTCTGAGTGAAAGATTTCTCGCACTCTGAACAAGAAAAAGGACGCTCACCCGCGTGAATTCTCTGGTGTATAACAAGGTTTCCTTTATCAATGAAAGATTTCCCACACTCTGAACACAAATAAGGACGCTCACCCGTGTGAATTCGCTGATGATCAAGAAGAGCAGTTTTTTTAAGAAAAGCTTTCCCGCACTCTGAACATGAGTAAGCACGCTCCCCCGTGTGAATTTTCTGATGTAGAACAAGATCTCCTTTACGAGTGAAAGATTTCCCGCACTCTGAACATAAATGAGGACGCTCACCTATGTGAATTTTCTGATGTAGAACAAGGCCTCCTTTCTGAGTGAAAGATTTCCCGCACACTAAACATGAATGACGCTCACCTGTGTGAATTTTCTGATGTAGAACAAGGCCTCCTTTCTGAGTGAAAGATTTCCCGCACTCTGAACATGAATAGAGATTCTCACCTGTGTGAATTCTCTGATGTTCAACAAGATTATCTTTGTGAAGGTAAGATTTTCCGCACTCCGAACATGAATAAGGACGCTCACCCGTGTGAATCTTCTGATGTCTAACAAGGCCTTTTTTATGAGTAAAAGATTTCCCGCACTCTGAACATGAATAGGGACGCTCACCGGTGTGAATTTTGTGATGTTTAGAAAGATCTCTTTTGTCTTTGAAAGATTTCCCACACTCTGAACATGAATATGGATGCTCACCTGTGTGAATTCTCTGATGTATAGCAAGAACACCTTTATGAGCGAATGATTTTCCGCACTCTGAACATGAATATGGACGCTCACCCGTGTGAATTCTCTGATGTTTAACAAGGCCTCTTTTTTGACTAAAAGATTTCCCGCACTCTGAACATGAATAGGGGCGCTCACCTGTGTGAATTGTGTGATGTTTAGAAAGATCTCCTTGGTCTTTGAATGTTTTCTCGCACTCTGAACATGAATAGGGGCGCTCACCAGTGTGATTTCTCTGATGTCTAACAAGATGATCTTTCTTAAGGAAAGATTTCCCGCACTCTGAACATGTATAGGGAAGGTCACCTGTGTGATATTTCTGATGTTGCAAAAGATTTCCCTTCTGAGTGAAAGATTTCCCGCACTCTAAACATGAATAGGGGCACTCACCAGTGTGAATTGTGTGATGTTTAGAAAGATCTCTTTTGTCTTTGAAAGATTTCCCGCACTCTGAACATGAATAGGGACACTCCCCGGTGTGATTTCTCTGATGTCTAACAAGATGATATTTCCTATGGAAAGATTTCCCGCACTCTGAACATGTATAGGGAAGGTCACCTGTGTGAATTTTCTGATGTTGCAAAAGATTTCCCTTCTGAGTGAAAGATTTCCCGCACTCTGAACATGAGAATAGATTGTCACCTCGGTGATCTCCTTCATGGGGTGAGGAAGATTCCTCGGGATTAGAAGAATCTGTTGATCGATCTGCAGTGTGAGATCTTACATGGATATTTACAATCATAGTATGTGATTGATGAGAAGATTCCCCCTGATCAGAGGGATCCATTGATGTCTCCGGACAGGAAGGTCTGTGATGTATATTTTGTGTATTTGGATTTCCTCCTGGAGGATCCTGTGTGATGACATTATCTTCTGACTTACAATCAGCAGATAATAGAAGATGTCTCTCCGAGGAATTCCTGACATCACATCTATCTGTTGGAAAGAAGTAAAACAAATATAATAAATCTCAGTAGATGACAAATAACTGGAGTTTTAGCTCCTCCTCCCCATCAGTGGAATAAGTGGAAATGCCGATCTCACAGCCTTCTTTCTTTTCAAATGTTTTATTGGCAATTTCACATACAACTGTTACATTAAGTTCCATACATAGTTTCTATCAAATAGATGGCAGTGTACATAAAAATAATGTCGGAGAACATTGGTTTAAGGAAAGCTGAATATTAAGGTAGCGTATATATTTCTAAATCATGCGGCTTGCTGGAACTAAACATGGAAATATATGAAAGATTAAAGGGGACTACGATCCCTTTTTTAACACTATAGATTTGGGCCATTCCCCAACATCAGTTATGGGGGGGCCCCCAAAAGTAATACATGTAACAGAGTATATTACCTATTTTTAAGTTTGGAGGGTATGGTGGAATCAAGAGGTGAAATAAAGAGAAGGGGTAGAGTAGAGGGGGTATAGGCGAGAGAGTTGTGGGTAGGAGAAGAAGGGGGGGAGGGAGATGCCGGCGGGCCCGCGCGGGTACAGGAGTCATAATAGAGTCTAGGGGTGGTGCCCATGCCCACTTAAAGCGATACTAGGTCTTCAGCAATGTCCGTTGGTAGAAAGTGTTCAACCCAGGGTCGCCATACTCTGTTGTGTCGAGTGGCTTTATCAAGAATTTTTGCCTCTATTTTGCTGTGTATCATTGCTTGAGTAACCCTATTCTTCGTTTCGACTATGTTAAGAGTGGGCGTTTTCCAAGCCTTAGCTATCGTCTGTTTGGCTGCGGTGAATAAATGTAGGAGAAGTCGAAGTTGCGATCTGGTGTAGTCTTGTGGGAAAAGGTTGAGGAGGGCTATTGTGGGGCTAGGGGGTAAGGTAATTTGGTGGAGGGTGGTTGCCATCTGAAATATTATTGCCCAGAAGCGTTGTGCTTGAGGGCATGTCCACCATATATGTAGGTGCGTGCCCTTGTCTCCACAGCCTCTGAAACAGTTCGGGGAGGATTCAGGAAAAAATTTAACGATTCTGGCTGGGACTAGATACCAGCGCATTAGCACTTTATAGTTCGCTTCTGAGGCAACAACATTCTGGGTTGAGTTTTTTGTATTGGACCATATGGTCGACCAGTCTTCTGGTTCGAGGGTAATATCGAGGTCTCTCGACCATCTCTGTGCATATGTGGGTAGGTCTGGGGGTGGTGATGTAAGATGGGAGTATAGGCGGGAGATAATACCTGGGGCATGCGGATCCGACTCGCACATACGTTCAAATTCGGTTAGACAGCCTTCTTTCATTAGATGCGGAGAGGGCCTTTGATCGCTTGGATTGGAGGTTTATGGTAGCATCTCTGAAACAAGTAGGTCTCCCGGTGGAATTTATACAAAGAATAATGGCTTTATATACCGCTGCTTCGGCAAGGATAAGGGTTAATGTAATATTGTCCCGACCCATTAATATGTCTAAATTGACACACCAGGGCTGTCCGCTATCACCATAGCTATACATCTTGGCTATGGAACATCTGGCTATGGCTTCATGGTCTAATCCCTCTATCCACGGAGTTCAGGTGGGCTCATGAATATAAATTAAGCATTTTTGCGGATGATCTACTTATCTACATATCTAATCCAAGAATAGCTTTTCCAAGCTTTTTGCATGAAATAGAACAATTTGGATTTTACAGCAACTTTAAAGTAAATGGTACAAAATCCAGGTGCCTCAATATTACATTTACGTTAATTGAGAAAGAAATATTGGAAACCAACTTCCTATTTCAGTAGGAACTCCATTCTCCTAAATACAATACTTAGTCGTCAATATCGCCTGTACAGAGGAAAAGATATATGAACTGAACTATCTACCTATGCTGAACACCGTGATTAGGGATGAGCTTTATGTTCGGGTCGAACATTAAATTTGACTCGAACATTGGCTGTTCGCCCGTTTGCCGAATAGCGAACAATTTGGGGTGTTGGCGGCAAATTCGAAAGCCACGGGACACCCTTTAAAAGTCTATGGGAGAAATCAAAAGTGCTAATTTTAAGGGTTAATTTGCTAGTTATTGTCATAAAAAGTGTTTGGGGACCCCGGTCCTGCCTCAGGGGACATGTATCAATGCAAAAAAAAGTTTAAAAAAAACAGGCAGTTTTTTCGGGAGCAGTGATTTTAATAATGCTTAAAGCGAAACAATAAGAGTGTAATATTCCTTTAAATTTTGTACCTGGGGGGTGTCTATAGTATGCCTATAAAGTAGGGCATGTTTTCCGTGTTTAGTCCGAGAGCAAAATGACATTTCTAAAGGAAAAAAAGTCATTTAAAAGTACTCGCGGCTATTAATGAATTGTCGGTCCCGGCAATACACATAAAAGTCAATGAAAAAAACAGCATGGGATTCCCCCCACAGTCTGGTATGGATTTTGAGGGGACCCCCACGCCATTTTTTTTTTTAATTTTGGCGCGGGGTTCCCCTTAATAACCTTACCAGACCTGAAGGGCCTGGTATGGAATTTGGGGGGACCCCCACCCAATTTTTTAAAAAATTTTGGTTTGGGGTTCCCCTTATATTCATACTAGACCCAAAGGGCATGGTAATGGACTGTGGGGAAAACACATGCCGTTTTTTTCAATGACTTTTATGTGTATTGCCGGGACCGACAATTCATTAATAGCCGCAAGTACTTTTAAATGACTTTTTTTCCTTTAGAAATGTCATTTTGCTCTTGGACTGTTCTAAACACGGGAAACATGCGCCCCTTTACAGGCATACTGTAGACACCCCCCAGGTACAAAATTTAAAGGAATATTACACTTTTATTGTTTCACTTTAAGCATTATTAAAATCCTGAAAAAATGGCCGTTTTTTAAAACTCTTTTTTGCATTGATCCATGTCCCCTGGGGCAGGACCCAGGTCCCCAAACACTTTTTATGAAAATAACTTGCATATAAGCCTTTAAAATTAGAACTTTAGATTATTCATGTTCGTGTCCCATAGACTTTAACGGTGTTCGCGTTTTCTAACAAATTTTTTGCCTGTTCGCATGTTCTGTTGAAAACCGAACAAGGGGGTGTTCGGCTCATCCCTAACCTTGATTAGTCAATTTCAACTTGGGGCTAGGGGGAAACACTCCTGAAAAGAGAGTTAGGGAGAATGGCGATATACAAGATGGATATTCTACCTCGTTTTTTATATTTACTGTATATCAAACGTTACCTATAGCACTTCCAAGGGCGTTTCTTCATTCATTACAGTCTAGCTTATTAAGGTATCTCTGGCCGAACTCCACAGCTAGGCTCCGCTAGGACATCTTAGTAAAGCGGGAAACAGAGGGGGGGGGGCGGAACGGGTCTACCGCATATGTAAATGTACCATATAGCATCTGTATTGACCAGAATAGTGGATTGGTTTTATAACGGTAAATCAAAACAGTGGGTAACTATTGAGCAACAAATAACACCTGTCCCCTTGACCTCCCCTCTGTGGATTATGCGTGAATATACATGAATGCTATCCTAAGTATATGGCTGTATGGTCTCCCTGGATTGATTTTTTGGGCTCTGGTGATCTGGGATCTTTATTATAAATAGTCTTTTTTGTAATTTGTTTTTATTCTATGACGCGGTTTTGACTTAGGGAGGCGGTTCCCCAGATGGACTGTTGGAGAAATGGATAGACTTGTTTGTAAAAAAAATGTCCTTCTTTTTTTTTTTCTTCTTTCTCTTCTTCTGTCGCTTCTTATGGGGCGTACACACGGTCGGACTTTTCGTCTACAAAAGTCCAACGGACGCCGACGGACTAAAGCTGGCTGGTAATCCGATCGTGTGTGGGCTTCTCCGGACTTTCAGCAGACTTTTTCAGCCTCAAATCCGACGGACTTTAGATTTGAAACATGCTTCAAATCTTTACGTCGTAACTACGACGGACCCCGAAATCCGCTCGTCTGTGTGCTAGTCCGACGGACAAAAACCCACGCTAGGGCAGCTATTGGCTACTGGCTATGAACTTCCTTATTTTAGTCCGGTGTACGTCATCACGTACGAATCCGTCGGACTTTTGTGTGGTCGTGTGTAGGCAAGTCAGTTCGTTAGAAAGTCTGCTGCAAGTCCGCCGAAAGTCCGCCGGAAGTCTGTCGGACAGGCTGTCGGACTTTTGTAGACGAAAAGTCCGACCGTGTGTACGCCCCATTACTCTTTTTTTCTTTCTTTTTAGAGTTTAGTTTGTCGTGCTTTGGGGTAGATTCTTGCCCAAGTGAAGTAATGGTTATCCAAGTACAAATGCCTTTCCTGAATAGGTGGTAAGACATAATTATATTGATCTACAAAATATTGGAAAGGATTGTCTTTCTCAACATCTGTTAATGTTTTGATATATAGGATCTAGGTGATCCAGATTATGGGCTTTTGTATGTAATTTTGCAATTTATTTAATAAAAAAAATGTAAAATAATTGGTTCAATAAAGGCCTTCTATAAAAAAAAAAAAAAAAAAAAAAAAAGGGCTTCCTTAACCAAGACGCGTTAGTGTTTTTTTTTTTTACTACATAGAATTGTCTGTATTTGGCTGTTAAATTATAAAGAGTTTGCAGATCATATATGGACTCCAGTATGATTTTTTTTTTCTAAAAATGTCGGTTACACAAAAGTCACGGTGGTGATGGGTTCTGATTTTTGAAGTTTTAATGAAGCTTGGCAAATGCCCTTTGTGTGTTGATTTTCTATTTGTTTTAAAGGGGCCCAGTAGAACCCTGGCTCAGTAGTACCCCCACTCAGAGGATTCCCAGCTTATTAGTACCCTCGTTCAGCAGATCCCATGTTCAGTAGTATCCCCCAGCTCTGCTGATCCTCTGCAGACTGCTCGTGACTTATTTCTGGTTAAAGGATATTAAATACCCAAAACAACTAAGACACAATGGGTAAAATGTATTTTTGCATTAATAACGGCTATGGGGAGTAATGGATATGTCATAGCATTTTCTGGAAACATGACATTATATTGAAGAATGGAGATGGACCTTCCATATGGTGTACAGTATCTCCACCTCATTTGTTGGGAACATGGCCTTATATTGAGGAATGGAGATGGACCTTTCATATGGTGTGGTTTGCGCAAACGTTATAGCGTCTACAAACTATGTGATATATTTATGAAATTTTAATTCATTTTTTATTTTTTACTAGTAATGTCGGCTTATAGCGTGACTGCGATATTGTGACGGACAAAATCGGATACCTGACACTTTTGACATTTTTGGGAACTAGTGACACCAATACAGTGATCAGTGCTAACAATATGCACTGTCACTGTACTAATGATGCTGGCTGGGACAGGGGTAAACATCTAGGATGATCAAGGGATAAAATGTGTGGCCAACATGTGTTAGGCTAAGTTCCCACTGGCATTAAAAGCAGGCGTTTGAGAAGTAAAATGAGACTGTGACCCGCTTCTTCCATAGTGCCTATACTTACTTGTGTGGATAGGTGGAGATATTTTTTCCTCTTCACTTTTCATAATCATCCCGACCTCCTCCATGGACAGCTGATCACCCCCCACATATGTCTCTACTTCTTCTTCTTTAACCTCAGCTTTTATATTAAACCGCTCTTCACCCTAAATAATAAAAAAATCTATTAAAGTCAACTGAAAGAAAAATGACAGCAGCTTTCCATTACCTAATACATCAATAAAAGTTTTTCTCAAAACCTCTTTCAGGACAGCACCTGGAGAGAGCGCAGCTCCACCCACTTTCCTAGGAAACACTGCGATCAATGTCTTTTAAAGGCAGGACACGTCCACCATGACCTCAGTTGTAGTGTTTCCTCCGCCATGGTGGAAGCGCTGCGAGGAACTACGGATGTGCTGCACTCTATTCAGGCAGAGGTCCTGTGCATGGGAGTTTTTTTGTTTCTTTTTCCTTTTCTTAGACCCTGGGGTCTTTGGGCCACCCCAGCATCCTCCCAGATAGGCGGGGGGTATTCTGGAGCTCCCCGCTCGGCAAGAGCTTGGGTGCCGGCAAGGGGGGGTCTGTCAGAACGTGGAGCCAGGAGTGGCGTATCCTTCCCGGGCTTTCATTAGTTCCGGATTCCGATGGCGGGTGATGTCATTTCCGGAAGGGACGGGACTTCCGGTCGGGTGCATGGCTTCCAGCCTGCGGAATGCAGGAGAAGGAGGGCGGGCCCTGGCTGGTGTACACATCCGGTCTTCGCAGCGGCGAAGAGACTGGGAGTTTCTTTTTAAAAAGTCGCGATGGCCGCAATGTTCGCTGCGCGAAATGGAGTCAGTGGCAGTGGCGGGAGCAGGAGCCACAGGTGCCAGCCAAGTCCAGGTAAGCAGGGGCACAGGCCCCATGGCTGTTACCTATAGGGCTATGTTTTTTTTCCCCTCCTCCCCTCCCCTGGGCATTAGTATAGGGGAGGAGGGGGTCTGCACCATAAGCCTTGGTTTATCTCACGGAGGGGTATGGTTGGATGGTCGGCCCCCCCCTATTACTTTTATGGGGGGGCTGTTAGGTATCCTTGGGGGAAGGAGAGGGGTTATGGTTAGGTCCTAATCTAGTATTTTTTTTTTTTTTAATAAATGTAAGCGGTGTAAGTACCTAAACATGACTTGGTATCAGGCTCTTGTACTCCCTGAACATAAGAGCTCAGACTGGGAGAGGGGGAAACAGAACAAGTGACCAATCAGCTGTGCTGAAATTTTAACAAGAACTGATAGCAGGAGGGAGCAGAGTGACAGAGAGATGAGCTCATCAGTCTGCTGTTTCTCCTGTCACTGTCCAGTCACAGGCTGGGGGAGGGACAAGACCAGCAGGTATTACTGATCTGAAGTAGAGAAAAATAAGGTCTACTGCCCATTTCCTGTGAGCCCAGGAAGCCTGGGACCCAGTCCCTATGGGGACATCATCACATCAGCCTGGACTTACAGGAGCAAAGAACAGCACCATGTCATTCAGTATGCACCCCCATTGGAAGAACACAAGGAGGAAGAGGACCCACAATGAAATGTGACTGGACTTAACAGCCACAGAAAAAAGGAACGTATATTGATTAAAAAGAAAAAAAGAGAATGAGCTAGAAACCAAAGATGTAGAAGTAAGCATTAAAACAAGAATCTAAAAAAAAAAAAATGTCCTCTCATAGCTTAGAATGCATATTTAGGTCTACATGTCCAGCCCCACCTACTTGATCCTGGTAAGGGATGGTGTGATCCTCCTGTATGGAATCCTGGGAATACAGAGGAAGGGGACATCTCTCGCCCTAAACCCCAAAGATGATAAAATACATTTATAAAATGGAGCAAGACATTATATAGAAAAATATCATCTCATAGCTTAGAATACATATGAGTTCCAATTGCTCAGTCCTATCTACCTGATGATGGTGAGGGATGGTGTGATCTTCCTGTGTGGAATCCCGGGAATACAGAGGACCTCCCTCCTCCATTGACTGCTGAGCTCCACTTATCGACATCTCTTCTTCTTCCTTTTTAATCTCAGCTTTGATGTCTTTCAGTTCCTCATCCTAAACCCCAAAGATGATAGAATATATGTGTAAAATGGAACAAGAGATTATATAGAAGAATGTCCTCTCATAGTTTAGAATTTTGTTCTAGTTGCTCAGTCCCACCTACCTGATGATGGTGAGGGATGGTTTGACCTTCCTCTGTGGAATCCCGGGAATACAGAGGATGGGGACATCTCTCTGGTGGGTCACCCTCCTCTATAGACTGCTGATCCCCAAACCTCTTTTCTTTTTCAACTTTAACCTCAACTTTGATGTCTTTCAGTTCTTCACCCTAAAGTGCAAATATGATAGAATGAATTTGTAAAAGGAAACAAGAGCTTATATAGAAGAATGTTATCTCAAAGTGTAGAATTCTACAACGTATTTGAGTCCTAGTTGCTCAGTCCCACCTACCTGATGAAGGCGAGGGATGGTGTGATCTTCCTGTGTGGAATCCTGGGAATACAGAGGAGGAGGACATCTCTCTGGTCGGTTCCCATTACTGGATCCATCTGTAGGAAACACACACACTGACTGAATACATTGTTTCTATGTGTTTATCAGATGATGGGGGATCTAGGTGGACCCTTCGTACTGCTCTCTCCTTTACAATAAAGTCTCCTCTTACCCGGTGATGTGAGGGGCGGCTGATTGTCCATCATGAGGTCCTTGTAGAGATCCTTGTGTCCTTCTAAATACTCCCACTCCTCCATGGAGAAATAGACAGTGACATCCTGACACCTTATAGGAACCTGACACACACAATGATACAGTCACCATCCAGACACATCCCTTGTCTGTTACTGGATAATGTCCCAGAATTCTCAGCACCGCTCACCTCTCCTGTCAGCAGATGAATGATCTTCTTGGTGACTTCTAGAATCTTCTAGTCATTGATTCTCTGATGTTTCAAGGAATGAGGTGAAGGCACTGTAATGGCAAAATGGTCACCAGACTTTACTGGAGGAAAACTCTGCATTGAAAGAACAACACTAATGTCATGTGACCTCCCAGAATCCTCTTCACTTCCCTGGTCATGGTTGTGTTTCATTAATAGAGATGACTGATGCCATGTGACCTCCCAGAATCCTCCTCACCTCTCCAGTCAAGTCTTTGTTTTATTATTAGAGATAAGAGTGATGTCATGTGACCTCCCAGAATCCTCCTCACCTCCCCAGTAAGCAGGTAGATGATTTTCAGGGTGAGGTTGAACGTAGAATTCCAGCTAAAGCCTAACTAGTCTTAAAAATGCTCCCTCCCCCTCCTAACAACTGTACTAACGAACCTGTGTAAAAAAGACATATATACTTACCTATTTTCAGCCCGCATTGGTCCGGTCACAGGATCCCCCTTGTCATACAATGTCATTTGCAGGGGAATAGAGAAAGTACCCACATATGGCTGTGAAAGCCAGGAGCCATTACATCACCTATAGGCTTCCATGGTGAAGCCACTGTCAGTGGTCCCTCCTCTCCCCTGAAGAATCTGCTGGATGAAACATGGAATTCGAATCACGTTACTGGACTGACCAGAGTGGGCAGGAAGTAGGCAAGTATAGACATTTTTTTTTTTTTTTTAACCAGGATAGTTAATAGAGGTTGTGCAAAAAAGTTTTAACAGCGCCAAAGATGTGTATAATTAATCCAAATGGACTGCAGCTTTCTCAAAATTGACGTGGGTCAGTAGTGGTAAAATAATTCTAGCCCCCCTCTGTAACTCAAAACATGTAACCAGTAAAAAAATTTAAATCGTCGCCCATGGGGATATTTTAGTACCGAAGTTTGGCGCCATTCCACGAGCATGTGCAATTTTGAAGATTGACATGTTATCTATTTACTCGGCGTTACATCATCTTTCACATTATGCAAAAAAAAAATTGGACTAACTTTACCGCTTTATTTTTTTTAAAGCCCGAAACTGCGCAAATACTGTGCGAGATAAAGAGTTGCAAAGACTGCCACTGTATTCTCTAGTGTTATTAATACGGTGATCAGTGCTAAAAAATACTGCACTATCACTGTATTAGTGTCATTGGTCCCCAAAAAGTGTCAAAAGTGGCAGTTAGTTTCCTGGCAATATCACAGTCCCACTATAAGTCGCTGATCGCCGCCATTACTAGTAAAAAAAAAAAAATATCTCATAGTTTGTGGACGCTATAACTTTTGCGCAAACCAATCTATAATTCAGGCATACTGATAATTTTATTTTACCAAAAATATGTAGCAAAATACATATTTGCCCAAATTTATGAAGAAATTAGATTTTTTTAAAATTTTTTGGGTGGATATGTTTTATAAAAGAAAGTAAAAAAATATTGTTTTCAAAATTGTCGTTCTTTTTTTGTTTTTATAAAATAAATAAAATAAAACCAGCAGAGGTGATCAAATACCACCAAAAGAAAGCTCTATTTGTGGGGCAAAAAAATAAATAAATACATTTTGCTTCGGTACAGCGTCACACGTCTGCGCAATTGTCAGTTAAAGTAATGCAGCGCTGTATCACAGAAAATGGCCTGGTCAGTAAGGGGGACATATCTTCCGGAGGTCAAGTGGTTAATGTTATTAATAATGTTCTATTTATGAAGACACTATACAGTATATAGGTAATGTTTCTATATTATTATTATTATACATGTTTTATAAAGCACCAACAGTTTGTGTGGTGCTGTAGAATAAGGATGAGCTCCGTCGTGTTCGCACAGCCCACGTGCCGAGCCCGCCAGAAAGTCGGCGCTGCGCTAATCACAGGCAGTGAGACATTTCCCGATCTCTGCAGCCGCACATCGGGAAATGTCTCACTGCCTGTGATTAGCGCAGCGCCGACCTCCTGGCGGGCTCTGCATGTGGGCTGTGCGAACGCGCCGGAGCTCATCCTTACTGTAGAACATGGAAGCAGACTGTACAGTTACTGTATTGATTATAAAATACTCTATATATGTGTATATCATCATTTGCTGGAGATAAAAGACATCACAGTGACTATGGAGGAAGAAGACGGACATGACGGGGGGTTACTGGGTGTAAATATAAAATTAATAACTTATTACCTCCTCTGCCGCCACTTCCAACGTCTTCTCTCTACTTCCTCCTGGCTCACCTTTCACCCGGAACTTCCTGTTTAAACCACTACATCATTTCCTGTACATAAGATACCTCACTTCCTGTCTGTCTATCACTTCCTATCTGCACCTGACGTCACTTCCTCCCTAGTTGTGGTATCACTTCCTGTGTCTGTACAAACAAATCACACACTTCCTGTCCCACTTATAATTCAAAAAGATCTCCACCTTCAGAGTAATGTCATTAAAGGGGGAGTCCCATCTATATTTACTATGTGAATATTATAAAATAACATTGCAATGGTTAAAAAATATGAATCACCAGATCCGGTGACCATCTTAAAAAAACTGCAGATCAAATCACAGAAAAATTAAGTATGTTCAGCTAAATTGCTGTGTTTTTCCTTTACATATTTTTTTCCTCCCTTGCATTGTGTGTCTATGTGTCTGTAAGACACTCATTTGTTCCTCTGTAATGAAGGAGTATGCTGTGAGTGGAATACATGTGTGCTGTATACACAAGTAGGCTCAGACTCTATTATATCATACTTGCCAACAGTCCCGATTTTAGGGTTGCCACCTTTTCTTCAAGCCAAACCTGAACACATTAGCAGCGCACGGCACTTGTAGTATATTAAATTCATTACCTCTGTACAATGCAATGAAGAGCATTTTTTTATGTAGTATACACTATATACTATACATATAGTTTTGTGATTAAATAACATTTCTGGAGGGTTTGATGGGGGGCAGTATGTACAGGAGAGGAGTGCGAAGGGTATGATGGGGGCAGTATGTACAGGAGAGGAGCGCGGAGGGTATGATGGGGGTGGTATGTACAGGAGAGGAGTGTGGAGGGTATGATGGGAGTGGTATGTACAGGAGAGGAGTGCAGAGGGTATGATGGGGGCAGTATGTACAGGAGAGGAATGTGGATGGTATGATAGGGGTAGTATGTACAGGAGAGGAGTAGGGAGGGTATGATGGGGTGGTATGTACAGGAGAGGAGTGCAGAGGGTATGATGGGGCAGTATGTACAGGAGAGGTATGCGGATGGTATGATAGGGGTAGTATGTACAGGAGAGGAGTGCGGAGGGTATGATAGGGGCAGTATGTACAGGAGAGGAGTGCTGAGGGTATGATGGGGGCAGTATGTGCAGAAGAGGAGTGTGGAGGGTATGATGGGGGGCGGTGTGTGCAGGAGAGGAGTGTGGAAGGTATGATGGGGTGGTATGTACAGGAGAGGAGTGTGGAGGGTATGATGGGGGCAGTATGTGCAGGAGAGGAGTGCGGAGGGTATGATGGGGGCAGTATGTGCAGGAGAGTAGTGCGGAGGGTATGATGGGGGCAGTATGTGCAGGAGAGTAGTGCGGAGGGTATGATGGGGGCAGTATGTGCAGGAGAGGAGTGCGGAGGGTATGATGAGGGCGGTATGTGCAGGAGAAGAGTGCGGAGGGTATTATGGGGCGGTATTACAGGAGAGGAGTGCGGAGGGTATGATGGGGGCAGTATGTGCAGGAGAGGAGTGCAGAGAGTATGATAGGGGCGGTATGTACAGGAGAGGAGTGCAGAGGTTATGATGGAGGCGGTATGTACAGGAGAGGAGTGCCGAGGGTATGATGGGGGCAGTATGCACAGGAGAGGAGTGCCGAGGGTATGATGGGGGCAGTATGTACAGGAGAGGAGTGCAGAGGGTATGATGGGGCAGTATGTGCAGGAGAGGAGTGCGGAGGGTATGATGGGGGCAGTATGAACAGGTGGCATTGATGAGTATCAGTGCTCATCAATGCTGCCTAACAGTGCCCAACAATTCTGCCTATCAGTGCCATCTATCAGTGCTCATCAATGCCACCTATCAGTGCTCATCAATGCCACTTATCAATCCTGCATTTCAGTGCCCATCAATTCTGCCTATCAGTGCCACCTATCAATGCCGCCTATCAGTATCCATCCATGCCGCCTACCAGTGCCCATCAGTGCTGTCTATCACAACCCATCAGTGCTGCCTATCGCAACTCATCCATGCCGTCTACCAGTGCCCATCAGTGCTGTCTATCACAAACCATCAGTGCTGCCTATCACAACTCATCAGTGCTGCCTATCACAACTCATCCATGCTGCCTTACAGTGCCCATCCATGCTGCCTCTCAGTGCCCATCAATGCCGCCCTTTCAGTGCCTATCAGTGCTGCCTATCAGTGTCTATCAATCCCACCTATCAGTGCCCATTAGTGCCTCCCATAAGTGCTTATCGGTTATTGACAGTTCTCCCTCTCTCCTCTCTTTCACGATCTGCTCCTTCTCCGACCCCCCCCTCCTGTGTGTACTCTGCGGGAAGTCAAGTGTGAAGCTAACAAGCTCACACAGGACAGAGAGGGGGTGGTTGAAGATGGAGCAGATCGTGCAAGAGAGGAGAGAGGGAGTACTGTCAATGATGGCTGTGAGCTGTATAAAAGATACACGCTCTCTGCTCAGAGCCATGCGATTAGCAACCCCACTGGGGCCCCGACAGTGACGGAATGCCAGGGCCCAGTCGCAAGTGCGACTGCTGCGACTCTGGTAGTTCTGCCACTGACCGATACTAGGGAGTTAGAAGCACCAACACTCCCTGTATAGCTTTTCTGACAGCTGCTTCTGTTTCTATCCCTCCCACGGCTGTCAGGGAGATTGGTGCTTGTAACTGCCCCCACTGCCGCACCAATCACCCCCCCAGGCTGTCCCCCTCTTTGCTCCTCCTGTGTGCTCCCTGGATCCTCCTCTGTGCTCCCCTTGTCCTCTGGGTCCCGATCCATTTTGTCCTCCGTGTCCCCCTGCGTTCTCCCCGGCTCTCCATGTCCTCCTCTGGGCACTGATCCGTTTCGTCCTCCGGGTCCCCCTGCGTCCTCCCCGGCTCTCCATGTCCTCCTCCGGTCCCCCCATGTCCCGGATCTTTCAGGATGGAGAATGGATGAAGGAGGCAGTAAATCTGTCATTTACCGGCTCCTTCCTTTTCCGAATGCACAGTCAGTGATCACTGACTTTGACCATTCATAACTAAGCATCGTAAACTTTAAATGGCTCTACATTTAGGATGTATCTGGTCTATAAACCAGAGGCTCTGGATGGAGAGTTGGATAAATTGCTCTATATTTAGGATGTATCTGGTCTTTTTTTCCCCCCAGAAAAACATATGCCTTATGGTTACCAAGTAGAAATACTTTGTTTCAATGTATTTAATTGTTTTATAACACAACATAAGAAATCAGAAGCAAGCATACAGGTCACCGCAGGGGCTGAAGAATGATCAAGAATTACAGAGAGATCCAAAAGGAATATAAACAGAATAATCATAGTTTAACACCTTTATGCAATTGGGATGATATTGAAGGATAATAAATGCGAAATGGAAAGAAAAGGGGAAAAAAAAGTCTATATGCCATGGCATATAAACTTCTAAATCCCAGGGGAGTAGAAATGCTTTCATAAAGGAAAGGAAGTCTATACAATATTAATGGCTGCGGTCTCTAAAAAGACACGCTCTTGTAATTTTGAGGACAAAAATGTAATAATCTCTCCCACTTAGATTGCTGATCAAGGCCCAAATCGATTTGCTTCCATATTCTCCAGCCACTGCGCCATCTTTGGCTGTTGTTTCTGGAACATGGCAAAGTCATTTTTTGCATTTGTACAGAATACAGTGTGGTACTAAAAAAAAGATCACAAGTGACTTCCTATGCCACTTTTTGGCAATTTAATATAGTTGACAACATTAACATTTGTTTTGTTCTTTAACCCCTTCACACCTAAGGATGAAACAAATCTAAATGCCTAAGCCCAATTTTTTGACTTTGACATGTGTTAGTAACTTTTGTTCATCCAGGTGGATTATACCTTGTTTTTTTCAGGAGCTTTCATTTGGTGGTAAATGGCAATGGATATCTCCTGCCTTTTTTTTTTTTATTCTCAAAGGAAAACTGGCCCAAAATAGAAAATAAAATCATACCACATATGTGTACAGTGCTTGAAAAAGTATTCATACCCCTTGAAATTTTCCACATTTTGTCATGTTACAACCAAAATGTAAATGTATTTTATTGGGATTTTATGTGATAGACCAACACAAAGTGGCACATAATTGTGAAGTGAAAGGAAAATGATAAATGGATTTAATTTTTTTTTTACAAATAAATATGTGAAAAGTGTGGTGTTTTTTTTTTTATTCAGCCCCCTTTACTCTGATACCTCTAACTAAAATCGAGTGGAACCAACTGCCTTCAGAAGTCACCTAATTAGTAAATAGAGTCCACCTGTGTGTAATCTAATCTCAGTATAAATACAGCTGTTCCATGAAGCCCTCAGAGGTTTGTTAGAGAACTTTAGTGAACAAACAGCATCATGAAGGCTAAGGAACACACCAGACAGGTCAGGGATAAAGTTGTGGAGAAGGTTAAAGCAGGGTTAGTTTATAAAACAATATCACAAAGCTTTAAACATCTCACGGAGCACTGTTCAATCCATCGTCCAAAAATGGCAAGAGTATGGCACAACTGCAAACCTACCAAGACATGGCTGTCCACCTAAACTGACAGTCCGGGCAAGGAGAGTGTAACGAAACGTCCCTACACTCCGCTTCGGTGCTTTTGTCATATACCATTTCCTCATAGTCTGAATATAGATATCAGATATTCCAAGCTCTCACAAGCACAAAACAAGACAATACTTGTTTAGTTGCTAAACATAGACTCTTTTATTAGAACCAAAGTACAAGTCTTTATATACAGTTAAAGAGGAGGTTCCCCCCTCCTTCTCATATTACTCTAACAATACAACTGTAACCAGAAACAGAATTAACATGAGCTAATTAACTAATCCCTTAAAGCAGCCGATGTGACTCCGTGCCCTCCTGGGCATTGTTATGATTAATCAGGATTTCACTACAGGTCAGACTTGTTGTCACCGAGCTTCGCACAGTAGATTATAAGTATAAACACATAACTCCTTCATACAATTGCAGGGTTAATTAGAACAAACAACAATGTGGCAAGCCAGACTAGACTCATTTACATTATACAGCGAGGTCCATAAATATTGGGACATCGACACAATTCTAATCTTTTTGGCTCTATACAACACCACAATGGATTTGAAATGAAAAGAACAAGATGTGCTTTAACTGCAGACTTTCAGCTTTAATTTGAGGGTTTTTACATCCAAATCGACTTGGATTTGGATGTAAATACCCTCCACACTACATTCTCTAACAGCTCTCCTCCACCATCCACACTACATTCTCCGACAGCTCTCCTCCACCATCCACACTACATTCTCCGACATCTCTCCTCCACCATCCACACTACATTCTCCGATAGCTCTCCTCCACCATCCACACTACATTCTCCGACAGCTCTCCACCATCCACACTACATTCTCCGACATCTCTCCTCCACCATCCACACTACATTCTCCGACAGCTCTCCTCCACCATTCACACTACATTCCCCGACAGCTCTCCTCCACCATCCACACTGAATTCATCCGACAGCTCTCCTCCACCATCTACACTACATTCTCCGACAGATCTCCTCCCATCATCCACGCTACATTCTCCGACAGCTCTCCACCATCCACACTACATTCTCCGACAGATCTCCTCCACCATCCACACTACATTCTCCGACAGCTCTCCTCCACCATCCACACTACATTCTCCGACAGCTCTCCTCCACCATCCACACTACATTCTCCGACAGTTCTCCTCCACCATCTACACTACATTCTCCGACAGATCTCCTCCCACCATCCACACTACATTCTCCGACAGATCTCCTCCCACCATCCACACTACATTCTCCGAAAGTTCTCCTCCACCATCCACACTACAATCTCCGACAGCTCTCCTCCCACCATCCACACTACATTCTCCGACAGCTCTCCTCCACCATCCACACTACATTCTCCGACAGCTTTCCTCCACCATCCACACTACATTCTCCGACATCTCTTCTCTACCATCCACACTACATTCTCTGACAGCTCTCCTCCACCATCCACACTACATTCTCCGACAGCTTTCCTCCACCATCCACACTACATTCTCCGACATCTCTTCTCTACCATCCACACTACATTCCCTGACAGCTCTCCTCCACCATCCACACTACATCTTCCGATAGCTCTCCTCCACCATCCACACTACATTCTCCGACAGCTCTCCTCCACCATCCACACTGCATTCTCCGACAGATCTCCTCCACCATCCACACTACATTCTCCGACAGATCTCCTCCACCATCCACACTACATTCTCCGACAGCTCTCCTCCACCATCCACACTACATTCTGACGCTCAACAAGATTATCTTTACTAAAGAAAGATTTCCTGCACTCTTAACATGAAAAAGGAGGCTCACCCGTGTGAATTCTCTGATGTTTAACAAGGCATTCTTTATGATTGAACAATTGAACTCCGAACACAAAAAGGACACTCAATCCATGTGAATTTTCTGATGTTTAACAAGGTATCTTTTACAATTAAAAGATTTCCCGCACTCTGAACATGAATAAGGACGCTCCCCTGTGTGAATTCTCTGATGTTGAACAAGGACTCCTTTATAAGTGAAAGATTTCCCGCACTCGGAACATGAATAAGGACGCACACCCGTGTGAATCCTCTGATGTTTATCAAGGTCTCCTTTACAACTAAAAGATTTCCCGCACTCTGAACATGAATAAGGACGCTCACCTGTGTGAATTCTCAGATGTTTAACAAGGTCTCCTTTTTGAGTGAAAGATTTCCCGCACTCTGAACATGAATAAGGACGCTCACCCGTGTGAACCCTCTGGTGTACAACAAAGTCTCTTTTACAAATGAATGATTTACCACACTCTGTACATGAATAAGGACGCTCATCTGTGTGAATTTTCCAATGGAGAACAAGGACTGCTTTATAAGTGAAAGATTTCCCGCACTCTGAACATGAATAGGGACGCTCAACCATGTGAATTTTCCCATGTCTAGAAAGACTTTCTTTATGAGCAAAAGATTTCCCACATTCTGAACATGAATATGGAGGCTTACCCGTATGAATTCTCTTATGTTTGACAAGGTCTTCCTTATGAGTGAAAGTTTTTCCGCACTCTGAACATAAATAAGGACACTCACCCGTGTGAATTTTTTGGTGTTTAACAAGGACTCCTTTATAAATGAAAGATTTCCCGCACTCTGAACATGAATAAGGACGGTCAGCCGTGTGAATTCTCTGATGTTTAGCAAGATTTCCTTTATCAGTGAAGGATTTCCCACACTCTAAACATGCATAGGAATTCTCACCTGTGTGAATTTTCTGACGGTTAACAAGGTATCGTTTAGAACTGAAAGATTTCTCGCATTCTGAACATGAAAAAGGACGCTCACCAGTGTGAATTCTCTGATGTCTAACAAGGTCACCTTTATAAGTGAAAGATTTCCCGCACTCTGAACATGAATAGGGCCGCTCACCGGTGTGAATTTTCTGATGTTTAACAAGTTCTCCCTTATAGGTGAAAGATTTCCCGCACTCTGAACACGAAAATGGAGGCTCACTCGTGTGAATTCTTTGATGTTTAACAAGTTTTCTTTTATAGGTGAAAGATTTCCCGCACTCTGAACATAAATAAGGATGTTCACCCATATGAATTGTCTGGTGTCTAACAAGGTCTTTTTTATCAGTAAAAAAATTCCCACACTCTGAACATGAATAAGGACGCTCACCTGTGTGAATTCTTTGGTGTTTCACAAGGCTTGATCTATAAGTGAAAGAATTCCCGCACTCTGAACATGAATAAGGACGTACACCCCTGTGAATTCTCTGATGTTTATCAAGGACTCCTTTGTCAGTGAAAGATTTCCTGCACTCTAAACAAGAATAAGGACGCTCACCTGTGTGAATTCTTTGGTGTATAACAAAACTATCTTTCCTATAGAAAGCTTTCCCGCACTCTGAACATGAATAGGGACGGTCATCCATGTGATATTTCTGGTGTTGCAGAAGTGATGCTTTGTGAGTGAAAGATTTCCCACACTCAGAACACAAATAGGGACGCTCACCTGTGTGAATTCTCTGATGTTTAACAAGGCCACTTTGATTAGTGAAAGATTTCCCGCACTCTGAACATGAATAAGGACGCTCACCAGTGTGAATTCTTTGATGTTCAGTAAGGTATCTTTTCTGAGTGAAAGATTTCCCGCACTCTGAACATGAGAATAGATTGTCACCTCGGTGATCTCCTTCATGGGGTGGGGAAGATTCCTCAGGATTAGAAGGATCTGTTGATCGATCTGCAGTGTCGGGTCTTACATGGATATTTACAATCATAGTATGTGATTGATGAGAAGATTCCCCCTGATCAGAGGGATCCATTGATGTCTCCGGACAGGAAGGTCTGTGATGTATATTTTGTGTATTTGGATTTCCTCCTGGAGGATCCTGTGTGATGACATTATCTTCTGACTTACAATCAGCAGATAATAGAAGATGTCTCTCCGAGGAATTCCTGACATCACATCCATCTGTTGGAAACAAATAATAAAAAAAAGTCAGTTCCCAAATAACTGGAGTTTTAGCTCAGTATGTACAGTATGTATAAAGAATTTGCAGATCACTTATGGACTCTATCGTAAACACTTTTCTAAAAATGTAATTAATAGAAGTGTCATGTTGGTCTAACAGTCAACAGTGTCACATAGCTCTGGCATGGAACTTGGTACAATTGTAACATCAAAATATGAAAACAAACCAGTTAAAGGATACAAAAGACCCAAAACAGCTATGAAACAATAGGTACCATTTCTTTGTGCAATAATAATGGCTATGGGAAGTAATGGAGATGCCAAATCATTTTGTGGAAACATGGCATTATATTGATTAATGAGGGTGGATCTTTCATATAGTCTACAGCAATGTTTCTCAACTCCAGTCCTCAAGTACCCCCAACAGGTCATGTTTTCAGGATTTCCCTCAGATGAAACGGCTGTGGTAATTACTAAGGCAGTGAAACTGATTAAATCACCTGTGCAAAATAATGGAGCCTGAATACATGACCTTTTGGGGGTACTTGAGGAATGGAGTTGAAAAACATTGGTGTGCAGTATCTCCCCATTTGTTGGGGACATGACGTTATATTGAGGAATGGAGATGGACCTTTCATATGATGTACAGTATCTCCTCATTTGTTGGGAACATGACATTATATTGAGGAATGGAGATGGACCTTTTATATGGTGTACAGTATCTTCTCCTCATTTGTTGGGAACATGACGTTATATTGAGGAATGGAGATGGACCTTTCATATGGTGTACAGTATCTCCTCCTCATTTATTGGGAACATGACATTTTATTGAGGAATGGAGATGGACCTTTCATATGGTGTACAGTATCTCCTCCTCATTTATTGGGAACATGACATTTTATTGAGGAATGGAGATGGACCTTTCATATTGTGTACAGTATCTCCTCCTCATTTGTTGAGAATGTGACTTTATATTCAAGAAAGGAGATATTTAGGAACAGGCCAGGCTTCTGAGGATGTTACGCATCTATGACGAAATGCGTAGGTCGGGCCTTTAAGTTACATCACTTCCGCTTCATTGGAATGCATGCTAGAGCGGCTTTCCTGGTTTCATTTTATAAAAGCCTTTTATCTAAATTTACATTGTAAATGCAATATACCTTTCATTGCGTGGGGTTATTTAAAAGCTGATTACACTATGAGAGGCTTCCCTTTTTTCTTGATCCTGCTGAATAATGTGTGGTGATCCAAGAGGACTTAAAAGGAACAGTGGAGTATTTCCCTTATTTGATGGAGAATCTGGTGAGCCCCAGCTTGTGGAACACCAAGCTTAAAGAAGCGGCATTCGAGTTTCTTATTATACGCAAGGGGTCTACACCACACATTAATCCTTTATTATTCAAACACATATTTAACCTTTTGATATCTGCCTACAGGATGATGTGAAGATCTGATAATTATCTAACATTTTTCCTTACTACAATCCTTATGCTCAGAAGTAAAATGAGACTGTGACCTGTTTCTTCCATAGTGCCTATACTTACTTGTGTTGATAAGTAGAGACATTTCTTCCTGTTCACTTTTCATTATCATTCCAACCTCTTCTTTGGACGACTGATCACCCCCCACATACGTCTCAACCTCCTCTTTAACCTCAGCTTTTATATTAATCCGTTCTTCACCCTAAACCCGAAAATAATAGAAAACATCTTTTAACCCTTTTGCTGCCAGGGTAGTTTTTGCAGAGGTTTTTTGCACACATGCTTAAAAAAAGAATTTTAGGCCTTTAGATTACATAACCCCCCCAAACATATATATTTATAAAAAAAAATACAAACATATATATTTTTGGAAAGCATACACCCTACAGAATAAAATAGTGGTAGTTCCAATTTTTTATGTCACACAATATTATAGTAAAGGTACTACAGTTAATTTTAGGGCACAAAAACGTAATAAATTACCCATTTTTGGGGGTAAAATCTAAAAGATGAGGTTGCGCCGAGTAAATGGATAACCAACATCTCGAACCTTAAATTTGCGTGGCGACAAACGTAAGTACCCTATTTTTCCCATAGGTGATACTCTAAAGGCCTATAGAAAAACCAAACTCAACAGCACTAAAAAATTTTGTTATATATACATGTCACATAGCCCTTCTGTTTCCCCTTATGGTTTGACAAAAGAGCATTGTAGAGCTCCGAAACATGTTACCGCCCACATCTTACTGACGCCATTACATCTGCCCACACTTCCGATTCTAAAAAAAAAAAAAATTGCAATCAAGCGTATATTGATCGGTTTGCTCAAAAGTTATAGCGTCTACAAAATAGGGGATAGATTTATGGACTTTTGTTTATGTTTTTACTGGTAATGACGGCGATCTGTGATTTTTAGCAGGACTGTGACATTGCGGTGGACAATTCTGACCCCAAGTGACACTTTTTGAGGACCAGTGACATTATTACAGTGATCAGTGCTAAAAAAGAATGCACTAATCAATGTATAAATGTCATTGGCAGGGAAGGGGTTAACACTAGGGGGCGATCAAGGGGTTAACTGTGTTCCCTGGGTGTGTTCTAACTGTGCGGGGGCCGGGCTCACTGGGACAACACAGAGATTGCTGCTCCTGATCACTAGAAAACAGCAGATCTCCATGTTGTCCCCTGTCAGAACGGGGATCCACCTTGTTTACATAGGCAGATCATAGACAGTTTACATAGACACATCCACATGTATTTTAACGCTGCTAGCTGACGTCCCAAATGAGTCTCCTCTCCAAGTCGAAGCCTATTTTGGGAAAACGCGTCGGTTGAAGCCCACTTTGAGACGTTATTTCGTTAAAGCTGGTTGGTGCAGACCGCCGCTCGCTTTTACTTTCATGCTGAAAACCAGTTGCCTTGATGCAAGTGTATATAGTTTTTAATAAAATCTTTTTGTTGAAACGTACACCACGAGGCTTCCCTCTTTTCCTTACATATGTAGCGAGCCTTGCTATCGAATGTTTGTGTATCAGTCATCACGGAGGTTCTTTTGATAATTGGACCTGCTGCCATAGCCCATTCTACCAGAACCTGTCGGGATTATATCCAGCGATAGAGATCTCTATAATCTGAGATCCACTGACTCTGGTAAGAGGCGCATATATGTGGTGATGGGGTATTCATGTGTAGCACGAACCCCCGAAGGAGCTGCTGAAATAAATTTTGGGTTGTTGCCGTCACCCCTTTACCTGTAGTTTCACCACATCAGGAACCTAGAGTCCATGTTGAGCTTTGTATCCAACAATGTATGCACCAGTCACTTTAGCATTTTTCAATGCTTTAATGAAAAACTTGAAAGAAGTAGCAGTGAAGAGGTAGAAAGGGAGTTGCAGGAAAAGTCAAATACCTTTTTCAGATCATTGAGGGATTGAAGATCTTATGCCGCGTACACACGGTCGGACTTTTCGTCTACAAAAGTCCAACGGACAAAATACGGCTGACAATCCGATCGTGTGTGGGCTTCCCCGGACTTTCAGGGAACTTTTCCAGCCGCAAATCTGACGGACTTTAGATTTGAAACACATATCAACTTCCTTATTTTAGTCCGGTGTACGTCATCACGTACGAATCCGTCGGACTTTTGTGTGATCGTATGTAGGCAAGTCCGTTCGTCCGCCACAAGTCCGCCGTAAGTCTGCCAAAAGTCCGTCGAAAGTCTGTCGGACAGGCTGTCCGACTTTTGTAGCCGAAAAGTCCGACCGTGTGTACGCGGCATTAGAGAAGATTATACCTTCAGTCCAAAGATCTTTTGCCCACCCGGATAGGTCTCTCTCACTGACCTAGCAGCCGGAATGGAGAACGAACAAAAAGTCTCTACCACAGACTTTAAAGGAACAAAATTGCTATACGATCCTCTGCCACAGGATGTAGTATTAGATGAACAGTCCTCTGCCACAGGATGTAGTAGTTTTAGATGAAAAATCCTCTGCCACAGGACGTAATGGTTTTAGATGAACAGCGACACAGTACCAGAACCTTTAAGCCGACCCGGCAGTACTGTGCGGTAAGTTAGGTTAGGATGCATCCTCCAATTGAGTCACCAGGCCCCTCTTGAGACACCAGCCTTCCGCATGGTCCTCTCCAAGATGAGTCCTCCCCGGATCTTCTCAATTGCTTGGCTTCTTCCCGCAGGACAGACAGCACAGGACCACCTCTAAACCAGCGGGCCCCAGACATATAAGCGCCTGATCAACAGGAGCAGGGCGCTACACACGATTTGCTTCTTTGGAACCCAGAAGGACACTGATTTATTAATTCACCTGGTGTATTCTTAATCCCTAATCAAAGAGTCTTCTAATTGGATATTCATGGTCCCGAGACTGGAAGGAAGCCGTCACATATCTTTAGGACAGGAGGGCCAGCAGGTAAAAGAGAACCAAAAATGGCATCTGCCCCTTAAGTACTCTCTCCCAGAATGCATAGCAGTGGACCACCTCTGCCGAGTTGCTTCTGAGAAAGAAGAGCACTCAATACACTTCAGCTTGTTGCTTTTCAACATCGCCCTGTGGTGACAACGACACCTACAGGCAACAGTGTGAAACTGCACACAACACAGCCAATGCTGGAACATAGACTACTTTAGCCATAGATTAAATCTGAACTATATACAGAACAGATAACCCACTAAATTTACATATAAGCGCCTGATCAACAGGAGCAGGGCGCTACACACGATTTGCTTCTTTGGAACCCAGAAGGACACTGATTTATTAATTCACCGGGTGTATTCTTAATCCCTAATCAAAGAGTCTTCTAATTGGATATTCACAGATTTTGGATCAAACCTTTTTTTCATTATATATACACACACACCATTTTTATTTTTTCAATGAACTCTTTTTTCGATTAACTCTTTTTCACTGGCTGTTGATATTTTTGAGCCACATATTTATTTATCACTGTTTGGAGGATTATATGTTTGTTTGCACTGTACATTTGAATGTATTTTGTCAATTAGTGATTAGCACACCTATTCTTTTAACTAATTTGTTTATGTCAGGGGTACGGACTTTTTTGGTTGCAGCTTTTCCGTATTGATTTAATTATCAATTAGTCATTTTCCATTCATTCTATTTTGCTTTATGTAGGTGGATAAGCGCAGAATTTTCCTATTTTAGATCCCTGTTCTGCCTCTCTGTTCAGTGATCGCGGGTGGCCAGTGGAAATAGTTACATAGTAGGCGAGGTTGAAAAAAGACACAAGTCCAACCTATGTGTGAATATGTGTCAGTATTACATTGTATATCCCTGTATGTTGCGTTCATTTAGGTGCTTATCTAATAGTTTCTTGAAACTATCGATGCTCCCCGCTGAGACCACCGCCTGCGAAAGGGAATTCCACATCCTTGCCGCTCTTACAGTAAAGAACCCTCTACGTAGTTTAAGGTTAAACCTCTTTTCTTCTAATTTTAATGAGTGGCCACGAGTCTTGTTAAACTCTCTTCTGCGAAAAAGTTTTATTTCTATTGTAGGGTCACCAGTACAGTATTTGTATATTGAAATCATATCTCCTCTCAAGCATCTCTTCTCCAGAGAGAATAAGTTCAGTGCTTGCAACCTTTCCTCATAACTAAGATCCTCCAGACCCTTTATTAGCTTTGTTGCCCTTCTTTGTACTCGCTCCATTTCCAGTACATCCTTCCTAAGGACTGGTGCCCAGAACTGGACAGCATACTCTAGGTGCGGCCGGACCAGAGTCTTGTAGAGTGGGAGAATTATCGTTTTATCTCTGGAGTTGATCCCCTTTTTAATGCATGCCAATATTCTGTTTGCTTTGTTAGCAGCAGCTTGGCATTGCATGCCATTGCTGAGCCTATCATCTACTAGGACCCCCAGGTCCTTTTCCATCCTAGATTCCCCCCGAGGTTCTCCCCCCAGTGTATAGATTGCATTCATATTTTTGCCACCCAAGTGCATTATTTTAAATTTTTCTACATTGAACCTCATCTGCCATGTAGTTGCCCACCCTATTAGTTTGTTCAGATCTTTTTGCAAGGTTTACACATCCTGCGGAGAAGTTATTGCCCTGCTTAGCTTAGTATCGTCTGCAAATACAGAGATTGAACTGTTTATCCCATCCTCCAGGTCGTTTAAGAACAAATTAAATAGGATTGGTCCCAGCACAGAACCTTGGGGAACACCACTACCCACCCCTGACCATTCCGAGTACTCCCCATTTATCACCACCCTCTGAACCCGCCCTTGTAGCCAGTTTTTAATCCATGTACTCACCCTATGGTCCATGCCAACGGACCTTATTTTGTACAGTAAACGTTTATGGGGAACTGTGTCAAATGCTTTTGCAAAATCCAGATACACCACGTCTACGGGCCTTCCTTTATCTAGATGGCAACTCACCTCCTCATAGGTTAGGTTAGTAGATTGGTTTGGCAAGAATGATTCTTCATGAATCCATGCTGATTACTGCTAATGATACCGTTCTCATTACTAAAATCTTGTATATAGTCCCTTATCATCCCCTCCATGAGTTTACATACTATTGATGTTAGGCTAACTGGTCTGTAATTCCCAGGGATGTATTTTGGGCCCTTTTTAAATATTGGTGCTACATTGGCTTTTTTTCCAATCAGCTGGTACCATTCCAGTCAGTAGACTGTCTGTAAAAATTAGGAACAACGGTCTGGCAATCACTTGACTGAGTTCCCTAAGTACCCTCAGATGCAAGCCATCTGGTCCCGGTGATTTATTAATGTTAAGTTTCTCAAGTCTAATTTTAATTCTGTCCTCTGTTAACCATGGAGGTGCTTCCTGTGTTGTGTCATGAGGATAAACACTGCAGTTTTGGTTATTGAAGCCCCCCGATTCACTCGTGAAGACTGAGGAGAAGAATAAATTCAATACCTTCTCCATCTCCCCATCCTTTGTAACCAGATGTCCTTCCTCATTCTTTATGGGGCCAATATTGTCAGTCCTCCCTTTTTTACCGTTTACAGACTTAAAGAATTTCTTAGGAATTTTTTTGCTCTCCTCCGCTATGTTTCATCGAGTCCACCATGCGCGCCCACAGTATCTATTGCATGAAACAATGTACAGGTATGTCATTTCACGCAATAGAGCCACCCTGCAGCAGTATATGTGCGGCAGGCGGTTTTAATGTGGTTAATAAGACAAGACCCTGCATGTCTCCTCTATGCCCTAACGTTACCGAGGGTGTGTGGAAGCAATCGGGCGGCAGCGCAGCCATCCAAAAGTAGGTCAAATATAGTTTGGTTCAGAGCTACGTCTGAGCTATGGAATCTGGGTCAGGGTTCAGTAAGGTTCAGGGCTGGATGACTCATCCTGTTCTAGAAGGTTGGAGAATCTTAGTTTAGGTTAGGAGGAGCTACCTTGAATATATATGAAGCCTCAGCCAATCCTCAGGAGGTAGGCTGGCAGGGGGCTGAGACCACTCCATAAATAGACATGGGCCATGCCAGCAAGGGCAGTCAGGTGGAAGATGGTGATACAGTGTTGAGGAGGCTGTCGGTGGGCCTCAGGGGTGCCCCCTAGTCTAGGGGGGGTCCTGCCTTGGGCCAGGGCTCAGTGTTGGAAGGATGCTGCCATAACACTCGGGAGGAAGCCCCTCCTGGAGGAACAGGAGCAAGAGAGGACAGAGTGATTAGATCAGAACTGTTAGGGACTAACAAGGGGGGACCCTCCCTGAAGACAGCAGTGTGCTTAATGCTTCATAACTTCCCTGAGAGATCTCCTGAGAGTCAGTCGGGTGGGCTGGTGAAGAGTCAGTCTGGAGGACTGTGGAGAAGTTAACCTGGAGGGCGAGTGAAAGGGGCAGCTGCAACCAGGTGGGTTGGCAGTGCCTGAAGAGGTGGTGCTGGGAGCAGTGGCCACAGAGAAGTGACAATCTGTTTCACTACATTTTTCTGCTACACCACAAGGGACTACGAGTTCCTGCCTGTAAGGGACTATTGCAACAATCTGATGGAGAGCCTGTCAGAATATTCTTCAGTGATTTAACTAGAGCAAGCAAGTGTGTGCAGGAGGAATGTAGAGGAGACTGTATATAGAAAGATGTCCCTGCAATTGTTTCTGATGTTTGATGAAGTCAATTGGGCATCCCCTAACCAAGTTATTAACCCTCAATAAATAACAAAAACAAAGTCACAGACTGTTCTCTGACTCTGGGTGCTTGTGAAGATTCAGTGTGCCTTGTTGTGCAGGAGTGGGGGATCCAAGTTCATCAGCAGCCCCTATGTGGGTGTTCTACATGTGCATAAGAGCTCAGATTGGGAGAAGCAGGATAATGAGCCAATCAGATATGCTGCAGTTCTAACAGCAGGAGGGAGCAGAGTGACAGGGAGATGAGATCATCAGTCTCCTGCTGCTTCTCCTTTTACTGTCCATTCACAGGCTGGGGGAGGGACAAGACCGATAGGTGTTACAGATCTGAAGCAGAGATAAATCAGGGCTACTGCCCATTTCCTGGGAGCCTAGGAAGCCCGGGACCCATCCCCTATTGATACATCATCACATCAGCACCATGTCATTCAGTATGCACCCCCCATTGGAAGAGCACAAGGAGGAAGAGGACCCACAATAACGTGACTTGATATAAGACCAACAGAAGACAGGATCATGGATTGATTTAAAAAAAAAAAAAAACAATAAAAATGGGGGGTGAAAAATGTAGGGTGCTTAAAAGAGCTGGAACAGTGGCTAGGGGGTGCGGGAAGCAAAGGCTGCACTTCAGATATCGTAAGTAAGCAAAGTAAGCATTAAAACAAGAGACTACATAGAAGAATGTTAACTCATAGCTTTAAATACATATTTAGGTCTACATGCTCAGTCCCACCTACTTGATGATTGTGTGTGTAGCTGTGATCTTCCTGTGTGGAATCCCGGGAATACAGATGACCACCCTCATTCATAGACTGCTGATTCCCAAACATCTTTTCTTTTTCCACTCTAACCTCAACTTTGATATCTTTTTCTTCTTCGCCCTAAAGTGAAAATATGAAACAATGGATTTGTAAAAGTAATAAAGTGATGATTCAGAATAATATTATCTCAAAGCATAGGTAGAATTGTACAACCTATTTGAGTTCTAGTTGCTCAGTCCTATCTACCTGATGATTTCGTACATAGTTATGTTCTTCCCATGTGCAGTCCTGGGAATACAGAAGACGGGGACATCTCCATGGTGGGTTTGGCTCCATCAAGACATCCTTAAAGGGGTCTTTGTGTCCTTCTGAAAATAGCTCCATCAAACCAACCTCCTCCTCCTCCTCTTTTATCTCTTCTTTAACCTTATGTGTGATGGTGTGATCCTCCTGATCCTCCTGTGTGATATCCTGGGAATACAGAGGACGGGGACATCTCTCTGGTGGGAAACACACACACTGAATGAATACATTGTTTCTATGTGTTTATCAGATGATGGGGGATCTAGGTGGACCCTCCGTACTGCTCTCTCCTTTACAATAAAGTCTCCTCTTACCCGGTGATGTGTGGGGTGGCTGATACTTCATCATGACGTCCTTGTAGAGATCCTTGTGTCCTTCTAAATACTCCCACTCCTCCATGGAGAAATAGACAGTGACATCCTGACACCTTATAGGAACCTGACATACACAATGATACAGTCACCATCCAGACACATCCCTTGTCTGTTACTGGATAATGTCCCAGAATTCCCAGCACTGCTCACCTCTCCTGTCAACAGGTAACCGATTTTGTTGGTGACTTCTACAATCTTCTTGCAATTGTTTCTCTAAGGTTTCAGGAAATTAGGTGAAGACACTGTAATGGTTAAATTGTCCCCAGACTTCACCGGAGAAAAACTCTGTATTAAATAATTGAACAATATCAATATCATCTGACCTCCCAGAATCCTCCTCACCTCTCCGGTCAGGTCTGTTTTATTAATAGAGATAAGAGTGATGTCATGTGACCTCCCAGAATCTTCCTCACCTCTCCTTATTGGGTCTGTATTTTATTAATAGAGATAAGAGTAATCTCATGTAACCTCCCAGAATCCTCCTCACCTCCCTGGTCAGCAGGTAAATGATCTCCAGGGTGAGGTCTAAAGTAGAATTCCAGCTAAAGCTCCCTCCCCACACATGGAAGCTGAATCAAGTGACTGGACCATAATGAGCTGAAAGTAGGTAAGTATATACATTTGTTTTACCCAGGATAGACAATATAGGTGTTTGGAGGGGTAAGCAGCATTTTTAAGATTATTTGGGTGGGCTTAGCTGGAATTCTACTTTAATATCCTCTCAGTCATGTTACTCAGGCCCTCCTCCATCCTCATTGATGAGATCATGTGATCCACAGAAAAGTCTGATCTCTATTTCGGATGAGCTCCTGCGTGTTTGCACAGCCCACGTGCAGAGCCTGCCAGGAAGTCCACACTGCGCTGCGCTAATCACAGGCAGTGAGACATTTCCTGCTCTCTGCAGCCACGCATTGGGACAATGTCTCACTGCCTGTGATTAGCGCAGAGCAGTGCCGACTTCCTGGCGGGCTCTGCACGTGGGCTGTGCGAACACGCCGGAGCTCATCTTTAATCTCTATAGACTGAAAATATCTGGTAATTATAACTCATAGGCGAGTAAAGAATCGGTTTAAATCCTCCGCCCAAAAGTGAGGGAGGTTTTGTGTCTGTGTTGTGTTAATAAATACCAAATATATTCAACATGAAAACCAGAGTGCCTGAAAAACATAAAAAAGTACAATAACCAAAACAGAAAACAAGAAACAAATAAAAATCCTTTATGTATGTCTTTCAATAAATCTTTGAACATTTTATATTATTTTAAACATTATTATGTTAGTGAGAAGTTCTATTTATGGAGACATAATACTTCCACATAGTAGACCTTATGTCTTAATACAGTATATAAGTTATATTTCTGTATTGATTATAATATACAGTATATATCAGTATCTGTTGGAGATAAAACACATCACAGTGACTATGGAGGAAGAGGACGGACATGATGGGGGGTTACTGGGTGTAAATAGAAAATAATATCTTATTACCTCCTCTGCTTCCAACGCTAAAGTCTTCTCTCTACTTCCTCCCAACTCACCTCTCACCCGGAACTTCCTGTTCATATGTTACCTCACTTCCTGTCTGTATATCACTTCCTGTCTGAATATCACTTCCTGTCTGCATTTGACATCACTTCCTCCCATTTGTGGTGTCACTGCCTGTGTCTGTACAATCACACTCTTCCTATCTCTTAGTCTCCTAGTTGTGTTTCTACTTTACATAATTTTTTGTTACTCTTTTGCATTGTGTGTTTATGTGTCTGTAAGACCTTCATTTTTTCCTCTGTAATTAAGGAGTATTCTGTGAGTAGAAGGAATATGGCATACATGTGTGGTGTATACACATATAGGCTCCGATTCTGTTATACTTCACCCAGTATCCAGTGTAAACTACACACCCCCACTTTTGGGCGCAGGAGCACCACAGATCCTCTTCTCCCTTGGGTGCCCCTCTTACTAGAATTCTTAAAGTGGTTCTAACCCACATCTGTGTGGCTTGTGAGAAAAAAAAACACCTGCAAGGCAATGGCATAATGTGCTAGTATGCATTGAATATATGTTCCCCCATCTGATTTCTGGGTTTGCGAGCTCTGGCTATGTAATTGGCTGGAGCCAGTATGACGTCACTCTCGCGCATGCTCTATATTTAGGATGTATCTGGCCTAAATACCAGAGGCTCTGGATGTACAGCTGGAAAAATGTTTGTATATTTAGGATGTATCTGTACTATAAATCAGGGGCTCTAGATGGACAGTTGGATAAATGGTTCTATGTTTAGGATGTATCTGGTCTATAAAAGAGAGGCTCTGGATGGACAGTTGGATAAATAGTTCTATATTTAGGATATATCTGGTCTATAAACCAGAGGCTCTGAATGGACAGTTGAATAAATGGTTCTATATTTAGGATGTATCTGGTCTATAAACCAGAGGCTCTGGATGGACAGTTGGATAAATGGTTCTATATTTAGGATGTATCTGGTCTATAATCCAGAGCCTCTGGATGGACAGTTGGATAAATGGTTCTATATTTAGGATGTATCTGGTCTATAAACCAGATGCTTCAGATGTAATGTTGGATTAATGGTTCTATATTTGGGATGTATATGGTCTATAAACCATAGGCTCTGGGTGGACAGTTGGATAAATGGTTCTATATTTAGAATGTATCTGGTCTATAAACCAGAGGCTTCAGATGTAATGTTGGATAAATGGCTCTATATTTAGGATGTATCTGGTCTATAAACCAGAAGTTCTGGGTGGACAGTTACATAATTGATTCAATATTAGGACGTATCTGGTTTATAGACCAGAGGCTCTAGATGTACAGTTGGATAAATGGTTCTATATTTAGGATGTATCTGGTCTATAAACCAGAGGCTCTGGATGGACAGTTGAATAAATGGTTCTATATTTAATTTGGAGTTCCACCCAAAAAAAAATTCATTAATGTGCATAAAAAAATTTTGGAGAATTTTTTTTTCTTTTTACTCACCTTTTAATGCCTGTTGCTAGGGGGTCCCTCGTAATCTGCCTTCTTCAGCGCCTGGGCTCCTGACGTCACTTCCCTCAGCGCAGGAAGGGAGATCAGCTCTGCCCCCTCCCTCTAGGCAATCATCTGGGACACATCACAGGTCCCAGATGATTGCGCCGCCAGTCACGGTGCATGGCTCGCGCATGCACAGTGGGTGCCCCGCTGTGAAGGCACAGCCGGGCGCCCACAGTTGCAATACCGGCGCAGCCGAGCAGAGGGGGAGACGAGCGGGGCTTCGATCCCCCGCATTGCTGGACCCTGGGACAGGTAAGTGTCCGATTATTAAAAGTCAGCAGCTGCCGTATTTGTAGCTGCTGACTTTTTTTTTTTTTTTTTAAGCGGAACTCCGCTTTAAGATGTATCCACTTTATGAACCAGAGACTCTGGATGTACAGTTGGATAAATGTTTCTATATTTAGGGTGTATTTGATCTATAAACCAGAGGCTCTGGATGGACAGTTGGATAAATGGTCCTATATTTAGGATAGATTTGATCTATAAACCAAAGGCTCTGGATGGACAGTTAGATAAATGGTTCTATATTTAGTATGTATCTGGTGTATAATCCAGAGGCTCTGAATGTACAGTTGGATAAATGGTTCTATATTTAGGATGTACCTGGTTTATAAACCAGAGGTTGTGAATGGACTGTTGGATAAATGGCTCTATAGTTAGAATTTATTCGGTCCATAAACCAGAGGCTCTGGGTGGACAGTTGGATAAATAGTTCTATATTTAGGATGTATCTGGTCTATAAACCAGAGGCTCTGGATGGACAGTTGGATAAATGGCTCTATAATTAGGATGTATCCGGTCTATAATCCAGAGGCTCTGGATGGACAGTTGGATAAATGGTCCTATCTATATTTAGGATAAATCTGGTCTATAAACCAGAGGCTCTGGATGGACAGTTGGATAAATGGCTCTATATTTAGGATGTATCTGGTCTATAAACCAGAGGCTGTGGATGGACAGTTGGATAAATGGCTCTATAGTTAGAATTTATTTGGTCCATAAGCCAGAGGCTTTGTATGGACAGTTGGATAAATGGTTCTATATTTAGGATGTATCTGGTCTATAAACCAGAGGCTCTGGATGTACAGTTGGATAAATGTCTCTATATTTAAGATGTATCTAATCTATAAACCAGAGGCTCTGGATGGACAGTTGGATAAATGGCTCTATATTTAGGATATATCTAGTCTACAAACCAGAGGCTCTAGATGGACAGTTGGATAAATGGTACTATATTTAGGATGTATCTGGTCTATAAACCAGAGGCTCTGGATGGACAGTTGGATAAATGGCTCTATAATTAGGATGTATCCGGTCTATAATCCAGAGGCTTTGGATGGACAGTTGGATAAATGGCTCTATATTTAGGATGTATGTGGTCTATAAACCAGAGGCTCTGGATGGACGGTTGGATAAATGGCTCTATATTTAGGATGTATGTGGTCTATAAACCAATCCATGCTTAGATTTGTGCAAAAGTCCCAGAGTAGCAGTTGGCAGATAGCTGGCGCTGACACCAATTTCCAACAAAACTAACATATGGAGATGGAGTTCTATACTGAGGAAGGCGGGGGTGACAGGCAGTGCACACAGAGCCCATGCATCTCCTGTCCTCTCCTCCTTCCAAGTTTTCCTGTGACGTGTTCAGCCTCCTCATCTATCCTGCCTATTGTAAACTGAGCCTGGACCTACCGCCATCTATTCAGGGCATGAAGAGTGAAACTATCAGACTGTTTTGTGGTGAATGATTGCTATTGAATATAGGTGCACTTTCATTCACTAAAACACAAGCTTACCACAGTTCAAGCCAACTACTACTGTTGTCTGAGAAAGAGCCAAAGATAGTAGCTGACAGTTCCACTCTCTGTGATCTGAACAGCTGGTGGTGGGGTCTTCCTCAATTTGCAACAAACAGAAGAGATAACAAGGAATAGTGCAGGAGAATGGAGAGGGCGTGGGACTTTGTGCTGGCTGTACCTCCCCTATAGGGGCACCCATTGTTTACAATTTGGGGGAAAGTGAAGCTGCAGCCAGCACTGACAGAAAAAGAATGTTTTTTTTGTGTACAGCAGAGGGGGTAGTGTGATCAGGGTGGGCAGTGTATGCAGGGGGAAAAAAGGCAAAGTGTAAAAGGAGGCAGTGAGGTAGTGTGCAGGGTTAAAGGGGGGCAATGTGTATAGGAAGGGTGACAGTGTATGTGTCTAGGAAGGGTGACAGTGTGTACAGGGAGGGTGGCAGCATGTACTGGAAGAGAGGCATTGTAAGCAGGGAGGAGCAGTGTGTACAGGGAGGGGGAATGTGTGCTCATGTGAGGAAGAGAACAATGGAAGCATAGAGGGAGGTGACAACAAGCAGAGATAACCAATATGTTTCTGTAGCTACAGCCTACTGCCAGGTTGGCTCCAGTGATGAGGGGGAGCATTATAGTGAGCTCTCCGACTGCACTTGGGTGCCAGATATCTAGGGTTGCCACTTGTCCGGTTTTCTCCCGGACAGTCCGGTTTTTGAATGCGGTGTTTTTGGGGTTTTCATCTACCCCAGACCCATCGTTAACACTGGACTGCACCAGGAGTGAGGCTTCTGCTCGCTATCTGATGTGTCTCTCCCCTCCCAGGCGGCAGCCTGTTGGTGTTAGTGAATCAAAGCTGTCCTCTCCTCCTCCTCCTACTCTGCTCTGTTTACACACACAGGAGGAGGAGAGGGAGCAGGGACGTGCTGGTCTGAGGTCTGTATAAAGTTCCCTATGCTTTGCAGATGGACAGGGGAGGGGGAGAGAGTGGCTGGGAAGGAGAACATCCTTAAATAATCTGTAACTTTTGCGGGGTTAAGAGGATATGTGCTGGGGAGGTAGGGAAAGGGACTTATGCTAGAAGTGTGGGTTGGCTTTGAAATCTGACAACCCCTTCTAGCACTATTCCTCTCCCCTCTTAAAGCACCCCCCTGCACAAATCTGACTCCCTACCCCCCTTTGCACTATCCCTCTCCCCTCTCAAAGCACCCCCCCAGCACATATCCAACCCCCCTTGTACTATCCCTCTCCCCTCTCAAAAGACCCCACAGCACATATCTGACCCCCTACCCCCCTGGCACTATCCCTCTCCCCTCTAAAAGCACCCCCAGCACATATCCAACTCCGTACCCCCGTTGCACTATCCCTCACCCCTCTCAAAGCACCCCCCAGTACATATCCGACCGCCCTTGCACTAGCCCTCTCCCCTCTTAAAGTGCCCCCCAGCACATATCTGACAACCCAGCAGCACATATCCCAAAGCATCCCCCTAGCACATATCTGACCCCCTGCTAGCACAAGTCCTTTCCCCTCCCAAAGCACCCTAGCACATATCCAAGCCCTACTGCTAGCTCTAGCTCTCTCCCCTTCCAAAGTGCCCCCCTTGTTAGCTCTATCGCTCTCCCCTCCCAAAGCACCACATAGCACATATCTGACCCCGCCTCCAGCACTAGCCCTCTCCCCTCCCAAATCATCCCCCCAGCACACATCCCACCCCCCTGCAAGCACTAGGTTTCTTCCCTCCTGAAGCACCACCAAGCACATATCTGACTCCCCTCCCAACACTAGCCCTCTCCCCTCCCAAAGAGTCCCCCCAGCACATATGTAACTCTAACCCCCTGCTAGCACTAGCCCTCTTCCCAGCACATATCTGAACCCTGCATTTTGTATATTAAATATTTCTCACCCCCGCATTCCATGCAGAACACTCACAATTCGAACACACGCACTGTTCACTTTGGCGCTTTGCGTGCCGCATTACTACTCTTTCAGGCCACCAAAAGTGTCCCAACAATGGCGTCCCCAGGGGGGGCAGAGGGGGCCCTGACCTCCCCCCCAACATTATGCTGTGCCCCACCATGTGCCCCCCCCCCAATTTTTTTTTTTTTTTTTTTTTAAACAAAAAGGCTATGTCTAAGAGGAAGAGTGTCCACAGTCAACTCCTGCGGGTGATTCCACCCCCCTCCCTCTACTCGCTGACACTGCATAATGCGAGCGCTCACACAACCACGGCCACCCGATCTGCTCCTTCCCCTGCATTCTCATTGGCAGGGAGAAGAGCAAGTTGCAGGAAGGACTCCACCAGGACTCTCAGTTCCTGAAAAAACAGACTGATTTCTCCCGTCCTTAGGACAGGAGAACCAGCCTGTAAATTCCAAAAGATGCCAGACCAGCGCTGTCAATAGCAGGGGCAGGACAGCAAGAGGAGGCTGGGGAACCCCACAGTGGAAGAACACCAGGGCCCGGTGGCAAGACATTCTTTGCAACCCTGATAGTTCTCCCACTGCTTTGGACCTTTATATTTTCTTGGTATGCTGGTGACATATATCTTTTGTTGTTTCCTGCCACCCTGGGGGGGCCCCAATACAGTAGGAAGGGAGATCACTGCAGAACATGTGAAAGGGTCGTTGTGGGATCGTAGTAAAGGGCCCCGGGATATATATATATATATATATATATATATATATATATATATATATATATATTTGCATTTTATAGTTGCCCCCCTACTTTTGTCCCTGTCCCCCCATGTCCCCCCCCCCCCTAAATATGAAAGCTGGAGATGCCACTGTGTCCCAAGTCTTTTACGATCTTATAGCGTATACTTAAAAACAAAAAATTCCGCAGTTAAAGTGTTCGGGTTTGGCTTGAAGAAAAGGTGGCAACCCTACAGATATCAATAAGGAGGAAAGTGAGGAAGAGGCACATCAGTGAGGTAGTTAATTAACACATGTACTGCAGACTGCACCGTAGTGCAAATGTGTGGCTCAATTCTGTTAATCTTTACATTTCTATTTTCACTAGAATACATCACTGTTTTGTATGCAGGTATATTAATTTATTAATTATATGCCATTTAGGTGTTTATATTCAGTTATGCTCACTGTTTAAGAATGAATTAGTGGTTGCACACTTGTCTTTTTTAGAATATATGGTTTTGAGCTTTTTTTGTATTTAGGCTTACACAAGCAGCTGCACTTATTCTATATAGTTAGCATAGAATTATTAGCTAATCTTTAAATATGACATTTTAAACACAAAAACGACTTCTTGTTTTCCAGATGCAATATGCATGCTCAATCACTCAGAAATTGCAGCCTGATATCTGTTGGGTAAATTTTAAAAAATTCCCTATCATCAGTCTTCAAATCAAGACACACAATCTTTGCTTCCAGATGCAATGTGCTTACTCTCTCCCTCAGAAATTTTGACCTATCAAATAAAGGCTTCAAACTCCGTTTTTTTTTCCTTTGGAATGTGGGTTTGTGTTGTGAAGGTGTTTTGGTGCACTCTGGGATTAAACATTTTGTACAGAATACAGAGTGGTACTAAAAATAAGATCACAAGTGACTTCTTTTGCCACTCTGGCAATTTACATTAAGTTTTTTTTTTTAGTATATAAAAGCTACACTATATTGTCCCTGCTACTTCCGGCATTCACTGTGGTCTGTGGGCACTACCTGTCTTTGAAAAAAACAACCTGATAAATATTTTTTTTGGAATGAAAATCAATTATATTGGGTTGTTGCTGCGGTATTTGAGCCAATGAGAAAAGGAAATTAAATTAACACTGCATATGCACAATTTATTTGATGGCACAATATGTTGTCACTGATGCAGTCTCTGGAAAATTACACTTTAGTTACATACTGTATAACACTGGCCATGTCTCCCTGTATTCTATTGTGGCTTAGTAACAACACTTACATTGTGTGCAGCGTGTCTGTAAAATATTTTTGGCTCTGTAAGCAGTTGTTTTCAGAAGAACATATGTCCCATAGTTCCCAAGTACAAATGCTTGCATAATGGGCATCAAGTCAATACAATATTAATGGCTGCATTCTTTGAAATAACACCCTCTAGTTGTTATTACAGGAACAAAAATGGAATAATCTTTCCCTCTTAGTCGCTGCCCAAGACCCAGATCAATTTGCTTCCATACTCTCCAGCCACTGTGCCATGTTTGGCTGTTGTCTCTGAAAACAGGACAATTAAATTTTTAAGTTTGGCAAAACAACTGCATGATCTCTGGAATGTAGGTTTGTATTTTGGAGGTGCTTTGGAGCACTCTGGGTTGACAAATTTTGTACAGAATACAATACAGTGGTAGTAAAATTAAGATCACATGTACCTTCTTTTGCAACTCTTTGGCAATTTGTATAACGTTGAGAGCATTAACTATTTTTGTTAATATATACAGTAGTATGTGGTAGCTATATTGTCCATGCTACTTCCAGCACTCACTTATGGTCTGACACTACTACAACAACAATTTTCTCTCTTTGAAAAAAATTTACCTAATGAAGTCTGGAAACTCTGCTGCTGTATGTGAGCCAATGAAGAAAAAAAAAATATTACAAATGTAATTTAATGATTACATTATATGATTTTTTTTTGGCTGAGCTTCACTGATGCCTATCACTCTGTTTAGGCTCAGTGAATAACTATACCCATCTGTGCTGCCATGGAGCCCGTCAGGAAAGGAAAATTACGGTAAGTATATGTCAATAAATTTTCCTAATGGCTCCATGTCAGCACAGATGCCTATCACTCTGTTTAGGCTCAGTGGGGCCTATACCCATCTGTGCTGCCATGGAGCCCATCAGGAAAGGAAAATTACGGTAAGTATATGTCAATAAATTTTCCTAATGGCTCCATGTCAGCACAGATGGGTATAGGCCCCACCCCCTAGCTATGCTGCCATGGAGCTCATCGGGAAAGGAAAATTACGGGAAGTATTTGTCATTCAATTTTCCATTTTCCCGATGGCTCCATGTCAGCAAAGCTGTGGGGGTGGGAAGGTGGGGTCTATACCCATCTGTGCTGCTATGGAGCTTGCCGGGAAAGGAAAATTACAGTCAGTGTCTGTCATTCAATTTTCCTGATGGCTCCATGTCAGCACAGATGGGTATAGGCCCCACCCCCCCAGCTGGGCTGCCATGGAGCTCGCCAGGAAAGGAAAATTACGGTAACTATCTGTCATTCAATTTTCCACTTTCTCTTATTTAAATGGTGTGAGAACCCCTGCCTTTTTCCTTCCTTCCCCCTCATTTTTTTTTTTGGTACTTCCACATTCTTTTATGTTTTCAGACTGTTGGAATGTACTTTACTTAAGGTGGATTGTACATGTTTTTTCTTATTTTATTTATATTCAATTCTGAGAACTAATAAACATATATTTGCATAAAAAAAAACAAAAGAATGAAAAACAAGTTGATGGACACATTTATAAAATACACACATTAGTTGTAGAAATAAGTGAATTTTTAACAATGTTTGAAAATGGTTTCCAATATACACAGGACTTGTTTATTTAATATTTATCATGACCCTTTATAGGAAATTCTGGAAAAAAAAACAAATGCCTTTTTTCTTTCCACCATGGCCCCACAGTAACACCATCCTAGATACAAATAGTAGTAATCTGACACTTCTGTTAATTATGGAAAACACTCCAAGCAGCCCATGTACTAGTATAATTATTTAGTCCATCATGCTCAACCGCTAGTAGATATTTTTAAATCCATGATAGTATCTAAACTCCACAATCTATTCCAAAATGAAGTTTTTTTAATGTCGAGGAATGACAGCCATGGCCACCATCAGAAAATGGTGCACATCTTTTTTAACCTCTTTGAAGGAACCCGATTTCATATATAACAAAAGTATTTGGTGGCTGGGTTGTATACATGTACTTGGTAGTCTATAGTACAAGGTGGTATCAAAAAGTTTCTAGATTAGTTTTGAAACCCACCAACAGATGTCAGCACAGGGCTGCATGTGCAGTCACAGGGAGCACAGACCTTCATCAGTCAGTGTACCAAAAGACATCATCTTGTGTACATTGGGGGCTGTGCAAATGGTGCTATTCTGAGCACATGCGTTACCACGTCTGCTATTTCATCATGGACCGCAAGTGAGAACAAAGAGAAAATGTGAAATTCTGCATGAAACTGGGCAAATCTGCCACAAAGACATTTGACATGATTCGGCAATGTTGCAATGAGTCATTGGCAGGTGATTTGAGTGGCATGCGTGCTTCAAGAGTGGAAGAACATTACTGGAAGACGATGAGAGATCAGGAAGGATTTCAATGAGCTCAACCCTCAAAAATGTCAAAGCCATTATGCAACTTGTGCTTGACACGCTTTGAAAAGAAGAATTTCAGGAAGTGGCAAGAATGATGGGAGCTCTGTATTGCTGTGCAAGGGGACTATCTGGAAGTTGATAGTGTGTAAACATTATGGATGAGCCAAACACCCCCGGTTCGGTTCGCATCAGAACATGCGAACAGGTAAAAAATTTGTTTGAACATGTGAACACCGTTAAAGTCTATGGGACACGAACATGAATAATCAAAAGTGCTCATTATAAAGTCTTATATGCACGTTATTGTCATAAGTGTTTGGGGACCTGGGTCCTGCCCCAGGGGACATGTATCAATGCAAAAAAGAAGTTTTAAAAAAGGCCGTTTTTTTCGGGAGCAGTGATTTTAATAATGCTTAAAGTGAAACAATAAAAGTGTAATATTCCTTTAAATTTCGTACCTGGGGGGTGTCTATAGTATGCCTGTTAAGGGGCGCATGTTTCCTGTGTTTAGAACAGTCTGACAGCAAAATGACATTTCAAAGGAAAAAAAGTCACTTAAAACTACTCTCGGCTATAATGAATTGTCGGTCCGACAATACACATAAAAGTTCATTGACAAAAATGGCATGGGATTTCCCCACAGGGGAACCCCGAACCAAAATTAAAAAAATGCGTGGGGGTCCCCCTAAATTCCATACCAGGCCCTTCAGGTCTGGTATGGATATTAAGGGGAACCCTGTGCCAAAAGTAAAAAAAAAATGGCGTGGGGGTCCCCCTAAATTCCATACCAGGCCCTTCAGGTCTGGTATGGATTTTAAGGGGAACCCCGCGCCAAAATTACAAAAAATGGCATGGGGCCCCCAAAAATCCATACCAGACCCTTATCCGAGCACGCAACCTGGCAGGCCGCAGGAAAAGAGGGGGGACAAGAGAGCACCCCCCTCCTGAACTGTACCAGGCCACTTGCCCTCAACATTGGGAGGGTGCTTTGAGGTAGCCCCCCAAAGCACCTTGTCCCCATGTTGATGGGGAGAAAGGCCTCATCCCCACAACCTTTGCCCAGTGGTTGTGGGGGTCTGCAGGCTAGGGGCTTATTGGAATCTGGAAGCCCCCTTTAACAAGAGGACCCCCAGATCCCGGCCCCCCTGTGTGAATTGGTAATGGGGTACAAATATACCCCTACCATTTCACAAAAAAGTGTCAAAAAGGTCAAAAAACACACAAGACGGTTTTTGACAAGTCTTTTATTAAATCCTTCTTCTTTCAGCTTCTTCTTCCATCTTCTTTCTTCTGGTGTTCTTTCAGTGTTCTTCTTCTTCATCTTCTTCTTCTCCATCTTCTTCTTCCTCCGCTTTTCTCGTCCCACAGGCGTCATACGGCTGAAGACTCCCACTGAGGCGGATCGTGCGGACAGAGCAGAGAAGGAGCCTGGAGGAAGATGCGGGACGAGAAAAGCGGAGGAAGAAGAAGATGGAGAAGAAGAAGAAAAGGGGCTTCCAGATTCCGATAAGCCCCCCACCCGCAGACCCCCACAACCACCGGGCAAGGGTTGTGGGGATGAGGCCCTTCACCCCATCAACATGGGAACAATGTGCTTTGGGGGGCTACCTGAAAGCACCCTCCCAATGTTGAGGGCATGTGGCCTGGTACAGTTTAGGAGAGGGGGCGCTCTCTCGTCCCCCCCTCTTTTCCTGCGGCCTGCCAGGTTGCGTGCTCGGATAAGGGTCTGGTATGGATTTTTGGGGGGCCCCACGCCATTTTTTGTAATTTTGGCGCGGGGTTCCCCTTAAAACCCATACCAGACCTGAAGGGTCTGGTATGGATTTTGAGGGGGACCCCCATGCCATTTAAAAAAAAAAAAATTGGTGTGGGGTTCCCCTTAATATCCATACCAGACCTGAAGGGCCTGGTATAGAATTTAGGGGGACCCCCACACATTTTTTTTTTAATTTTGGTTCGGGGTTCCCCTGTGGGGAAATCCCATGCCGTTTTTATCAATTAACTTTTATGTGTATTGTCGAAACAACAATTCATTAATAGCTGTGAGTAGTTTTAAATGACTTTTTTTCCTTTGAAATATCATTTTGCTGTCAGACTGTTCTATACACGGGAAACATATGCCCCTTTACAGGCATACCATAGACACCCCCCAGGTACGAAATTTAAAGGAATATTACACTTTTATTGTTTCACTTTAAGCATTATTAAATCACTGCTCCCGAAAAAACGGCCGTTTTTAAAACTTCTTTTTGCATTGACACATGTCCCTTGGGGCAGGACCCAGGTCCCCAAACACTTTTTATGACAATACCATGCATACAAGCCTTTAAAATTTAGCACTTTTGATTTCTCCCATAGACTTTTAAAGGGTGTTCCGCGGTATTCTAATTTGCTGCGAACACCCCAAATTGTTCGCTGTTCGGCGAACTGGCGAACAGCCGATGTTCAACTCGAACTCATGTTCGACTCAAACTCGAAGCTCATCCCTAGTAAACAGATAAATAAAGTACTTTCTTGTAAACAGAGCTAGTCTCTAAAACTTTTGATGCCACCTCGTATATAGTCAGTATAGCTTCCTGGAAACTTTTTAAAAGGGGGCATGTGACCCAGATACGAGTCATATTGCCCACTGATTTATGTCATCTCCAGCATATGTTAGGCAAGGTTGGATTGTTACAATAAAGAACACCTGAACATCTGTACCAATGTGTAAGAATTTTGAAGTTTCTTTTCTGGGCTTTACGAGCAACAGAAAGTTTATGACATAGAGGAAATGCTTTCTTCCGATCCTCACTGCTGAATTCTGATTCCAAGGAAAGGAAAAATTATGAAAGAATGATGCATATATAAGTTCTTGTCCTGCTCATTCTCCCCAGCTCTGTGACCAGGCCCCCGGTGGGTGGGGCAAAACACATCAGAGGGCATGGCAGGAGCAGTGCAGGCTGAGGCCACACACTGCGGTAGCACCGAGTTGGTTTGAGCGGCGCCTTACCTTTGGTATGTTTACACTTCTGGATTAGTGCATAGATGGCAACTCCCACATTGTGGACACTGGTGGGGAAATCCTTAATCCTCCAACTTTGAGCAGCGCTACAAGCCCAACACGATTACTACGAGTGGACATTACTGAATACATTAGGGAAACCAAGTGCGGTGAGGGTGAGTCACATAAGAATAGTTTCTCAAAAAGGAGTAGGATGAGAAATCAACCTGAAATCTGTCCGTAAAGTTTGGATGAAAGAGGAGAGTTGTTACCAAGACTAATCTAGGTAAATTAGAGATAATATTGAGAGGGCCAAATGGAGAATGGGCAGAAGAAAATATTAACGCCGGGAAGCTTTACTCCAGGGACCAATTATTGATCTATGTATATCAATGGGAAAAGATGGATTGTCAAATTGTGGAATCATTGGGACTACATAAGTAGAAATATTAGAAGTATCATTCCACTTGTCCCACAAATTTAAGGTTTAGTCTGTAAGTGGCAACACAAAACCCGCCCACCATGCGTGCTACATTCTTGGACAGCTCTGCCCCCCACCATTCGTGCTACATGCTCCGAAAGCTCTCCTCCCACCATTCACACTACATTCCCCGACAGCTCTGCCCCACCATCCACACTACATTCTCTGACAGCTCTCCTCCACCATCCACACTACACTCTCTTACAGCTCTTCCCTCACCATCCACACTACATTCTAAGACAGCTCTCCTCCCACCATCCACACTACATTCTCTGAAAGCTGTCCTCCCACCATCCACACTACATTCTCCGACAGCTCTCCCCCCACCATCCATACTACATTCTCCAACAGCTCTCCTCTCATCATCCACACTACAATCTCTGACAGCTCTCCTCCACCATCCACACCACATTCTCTGACATCTCTCCTAAACCACCAGGCTACATTCTCCAACAGCTCTCCTCCCATCATCCACACTACAATCTCTGACAGCTCTCCTCCACCATCCACACCACATTCTCTGACATCTCTCCTCCACCATCCAGGCTACATTCTCCAACAGCTCTCCTCCCATCATCCACACTACAATCTCTGACAGCTCTCCTCCCACCATCCACACTACATTCTCCGACAGCTCTCCCCCACCATCCACACTACATTCTCTGACAGCTCTCCTCCACCATCCACACTACATTTTCCAACAGCTCTCCTCCCACCATCCACACTACATTTTCTGACAGCTCTCCTCCCAACATCCACACTACATTATATGACAGTTCTCCTTCCACCATATACACTACACTGGATTATTTGGTGTTTACCAAGATTATCTTTTTAATAGAAGGATTTCCCACACTCTGCACATAATTATAGATGCTCATCCATGTGAATTATCTGGTGTTGCACAAGGTTTCCTTTCCTAGTGAAAGATTTCCCACACTCTGAACATGAATAAGGACGCTCACCCATGTGAATTCTCTGATGTTCAACAAGGGCTCCCACACTCTAAATATGAAAATATGAATAAGGACACTTTCCTGTGTGAATTCTGTGATGTTTAACAAGGTCTCCTTTAGATATGTAAGATTTTCCACACTCTGAACATGAATAAGGACACTTTCTTGTGTGAGCTCTCTTATGTTTAACAACGTCTCCTATATGAGTGAAAGATTTTCCGCATTCTGGACATGAATAAGGACGCTCACCCCTGTGGACTCTTTGATGAGTAAGAAGAGTATTATTCTTATAGAAAAATTCCCCACATTCTGAACATGAATAAGGACGATCACCCATGTGAATTTTATGATTTTATGAGTGAAAGATTTCTCACACTCTGAAAATAAATAAGGACTCTCACCTGTGTAAATACTCTGACGCTTAACAGGGTCTCTTTTATGATTTAAAGATTTCCCACACTCTGAACATGAATAGGGATACTCACCCATGTGAAATCTCTGATGTATAACAAGGCTATCTTTATGAGTGAAAGACTTCCCGCACTCTGAACATGAATAGGGATGCTCACCTGAATCCTCTGATGTTTAAGACCATCTTTCTTATGGAAAGCTTTGCCACACTCAGAACATGAATAGGGCTTCTCACCCATGTGATATTTCTTGTGTTGCAGAAGGTTTTCTTTCTGAAAGATTTCCTGCACTCTGAACACGAATAGGGACACTCACCAGTGTGAACTCTCTGGTGCTGAATAAGTTGTCTTTATTTAGTGAAAGATTTCTTGCATTCTAAGCATGAGAATAGATTCTTGCCTTTGTGAATGGCTTCAAGAGTTAAGAAAGATTTCCTGGGATTATAAGGATCCATTGCTCTATCTGCAGTTTGGGATTGTAAACAGATATTTGCAATCATAATATGTAATTGATCAGAAGATTCCCCCTGATCAGGGGGATCCATTGATGTCTCTGGACAGGAACAGGCCAGACTCCTAGGGACGTCACACATTCATGATGAAACGCCTAGGGTGGGACTACCAGTGGGACTACCAGTTATGTCACATCTACATCATTGGAACACTGGAGAGCAGAGCAGCATTCCTGTTTTTATTTTCTAAAGGCCTTTTATATACATTCAAATTGTAAGTGCAATATTTATTTTTCATTGTGTGGGGTTGATAAAAAGCTCACTACACTATAAGAGGCTTCTCCTTTTTTATTTGTGATGATCCTACTGAATAATGTGTGGTGGTCTGGGAGGACTTAAAAGAACAGTGGAGTGTTTTTCCCCTTTTTAATGGAGGATCCGGTTAATAGTGCATACAGCATACATTGAGCCCAGTGTTACCCAGCTTGTGGAACATAGTTACATAATTGGTAAGGTTGAATAAGAACACCAGTCCATCCAGTTCAACCTGTGTAGGTGTATGTGTTCATGTCAAATATCATATTCCATATCCTTGTATACTGTGCCTGCTAAAATGCCCATCCAAGATTTTTTTAAAATTATCAATACTTCCTGCTGACACCACAGATTGTGGAAGAGAGTTCCACATCCTTACTGCCCTGACAGTGAAAACCCCCTATGCAGTTTAAAGTTTAACTGCTTCTCCTCCAAATTCATTAATGACCTTGTGTATAACAAGAAAGTCAAACTGTGCTTCTTTATGTTAGATCTATTATTTAGCAAATAACAGATCTGGTTGCAGAGGTAGAAATAAGGAACAACTTGGGAACCAGCAATCTCAGGATAATTACATTTAGCATAATTCACTTCAGAGCAATTCACTACACAAGTTTATTCCAGAGACAAATCACTCCTCAAATTTACTCCAGAGATAAATCACTCCCCAGATTTACTCCAGAGATAAATCACTCCTTAGATTTACTCCAGAGATAAATCACTCCTCAGATTTACTCCAGAGATAATTCACTCCTCAGATTTACTCCAGAGATAAATCACTCCTCAAATTTACTCCAGAGATAAATCACTCCACATATGTTTTCTTACACTCCCGGAGACTGAATAGTTTATTCCTTATGCTGGAATCACCATTAAGATATTTGTATATCCCTATCATATCTCCTCTCAAGAGTTGCTTTGCCAGGGAAAAAAGTTTAATGTATGTAGTCATTCCTCGTAACAGTCCTCCAGTCCCCTTATTAGCTTGTTGCCCTTCTCTGGACTCTCTCCAGTTCCAGCACAACCCTTCTTAACCACTTTAAGACCAGCCTCGTTTTGGATTTTAGGTGTTTACATGTTTAAAACAGGTTTTTCTGCTAGAAAATTACTTAGAACCCCCAAACATTATATATGGTTTTTCTTCTAACACCCTAGAGAATACAATGGCGGTCATTGCAATACTTTTTTTTGCACCGTATTTGCGCAGCGGTCTTATAAGCGCACTTTTTTTGGAAAAAAATCACTTTTTTGAATAAAAAAATAAAACAACAGTAAAGTTATCCCAATTTTTTTTTATATTGTGAAATATAATGTTACGCCGAGTAAATTGATACCCAACACGTCATGCTTGAAAATTGCACCCGCTCGTGGAATGGCGTCAAACTTTTACCCTCAAAAATCTCCATAGGCGACGTTTAAAAAATTCTACAGGTTGCATATTTTGCGCTACAGAGGAGGTCTAGGGCTAGAATTATTGCTCTCGCTCTACCGGTCGCGGCGATACCTCACATGTGCGGTTTGACCACCGTTTTCATATGCGGGCGCTACTCGCGTATGCGTTCGCTTCTGCGCGCGAGCTCGTCGGGACAGGGGGGTTTAAAAAAATTTTTTTTAATTTTTATTATTTATTTTACAATATTTTATTTATTTTTACACTTTAAAAAAAAAATTGTGTCACTTTTATTTCTATTACAAGGAATGTAAACATCCCTTGTAATAGAAAAAAGCATGGCAGGACCTCTTAAATATGAGATCTGGGGTCAAAAAGACCTCAGATCTCATATTTACACTAAAATGCAATAAAAAAAAAATTTAAAAAAAAGTCATTTAGAAAAATGACATTTGAAAAAATATGCCTTTAAGAGGCGTGGACGGAAGTGACGTTTTGACGTCGCTTCCACCCAGCAGTGTCATGGAGACGAGTGAGCGCCATCTTGGCCTCACTCGTCTCTATACACACCATGGCAGAGGACGCGATCGCCTCCGCCGCTACCGACGGCTCCGGTAAGCGGCGGAGGGCACCGGATTGCGGCGGGAGGGGGGCCCTCTCCCACCACCGATAAAAGTGATCTCGCGGCGAATCCGCCGCAGGGACCACTTTTATCTGAAAGCCGGCCGCCGCACGAAAACGGGGATACCGGGGTTATGGCAGCTAGCTGCTGCCATAACAACGATATCCCCGTTCAAACTTAGGACGTACATAGTCGTGCGGTGGTCGGGAAGTGGTTAAAGTTAGTGATCAGAACCGGATGGAATACTCCAGTTGTGGCCGAACCAGAGTTTTAAGTGGCAGGATTATCATTTTATCTCTGGAGTAAATATGAGTAGTGATTTAACAGTGGAGTTAGGGCTCATTTACACTTGCTTCGGCTTCAACACACATTAACAGGTAGATTACACTTGCTTCAAAACAAGGCTTCGGACAGGCTTTGCTAAAGCTCTCTTAACGCTGTCCTATTTACACCTGCTTTTGCTTTGCTTCGGCTTCACTTCAAAAATTATACCCCATGTAGCTTTAGTGCTGCTTAAAGGCATCTTCAAAGTCTCCATAGAAGTCTATGGCAAAGCTCACTTGAAGCTCCACTGAAGCTTCACCGAAGCTCCACCAAAGCCTCATCGAAGCCCAGCGAAGCCTCATCGAAGCACCAAGCAAAAGCAAGGTGTAAACAGGACTGTAAGCTAACCGTTATATTTAGTGACAGGGGCTTTGACTGACGTTCAGAAAGCTTTAACAAAGTTTGTCTGAAGCCATGTTTTGAAGCAAGTGTAAACTAGCCCTAATTGTGTGGAATGATTTATCTCTGGAGTAAATTTGTGGAGTGATTTATCTCTGGAGTAAATTTGTGGTGCGATTTATCTCTGGAGTAAATCTGAGGAGTGATTTATCTCTGGAGTAAATCTGAGGATTTATTTATCTCTGGAGTAAATCTGAGGAGTGATTTATCTCTGGAGTAAATCTGAGGATTGGTCTGTCTTAGGTAAGTTTGTGGAGTGATTTGTCTGTGGAGTAAATTTGAGGAGTAATTTATCTCTGGAGTAAATCTGAGGATTGAGTTATCTCTGGATTAAATCTGAGGATTGATTTATCTCTGGAGTAAATTTCAGCAGTGATTTATCTCTGGAGTAAATTTGAGTAGTAATTTAACAGTGGAGTTAGGGCTCATTTACACTTGCTTTGGCTTCAACACACATTAACAGCTAGTTTACACTTCAAAACAAGGCTTCGTACAGACTTTGTTAAAGCTTTCTGAACGCTATCGCTAAATAAAATGGTTAGCTTACAGTCCTATTTACACCTGCTTTTGCTTTGACTTCGCTTCAAAAATTATACCCCAAGAAGCTTTAGTGGTGCTTCAAAGCATCTTCAAAGCCTCCATAGAAGTCTATCACAAAGCTCACTTGAAGCTCTACTGAAGCCCCACTGAAGCCTCATCAAAGCCCTACGAAGCCTCACCAAAGGCCCATCAAAGCCTCATCGAATCCACACCAAAGCCTCATCGAAGCACCAAGCAAAAGCAAGGTGTAGATAGGACTGTAAGCTAACTATATTATTTAGTGATGGGGGGCTGATTTATGAAAGCCATGCGCCATCAGTAGAAGTGCACAGCGAGGCACAACGCACATTTTCATATTTACGAAATGGTGCGCCGAAACTGAGCACAATTCCCTTATTTATTATAGTGATCTCGGCGCATGGGAGGATGCAATCTGTGCGCCACTATGGACATGGTGCACGGCATCTTCAATTCAATATTAACAGAAGATGGTGGTGCCAATATTATGGGGTGATGTAAGGAAGTTTAGTAACAACTGCCTAAGTAACAAATATGCCAAAATAGAATAAGAAAGTAACTTTTTCAGAGCAAGCCTGCTGTGCCTGCAAGTATGTTTAGAACTGCGTGAGATCAATGTAAGCACTGCGCATGCGCAAGCAGCTCTTGCGCTCGTTCAAATGTGTTTGTTCACTGAGCGGCCAAAATCTTAGTAAATGTCAAGCAACATAAATGCAATTGCATGGGTTGAACAGGCGCACCGCTAAGCTTGACTTTTTGTTTACGCTGGTTCGCCATTATGTCTTTTTTAAGGAGATTTGCACACAGGTCATGTTAGCATGTTACATTGCCAACATGTGACATGCACCTTCTTAAAATGATGTGAAAAGACTCGCTCCTCTAGCTCCTCCTAAAAGGGCATTTAACCTTCCCCCTCTAATGCAAATGATTTCTTCGGGCTAGCTTTTGCTTTTAAAGGGGAACTCCACACTCCATTCTCCAATGCTCTTGTCTCCCCTTCTAACCCCCTGGATTTCCATGGGCTAACTTTTGCTTTTAAAGGGGAACTCCACACTCCATTCTCCAATGCTCTTGTCTCCTCCTTCTAATGCATATGATTTCTTTGGGCTAACTTTTGCTTTTAAAGGGGAACTCCACACTCCACTCCATTCTCAAAAGGCTGTGAGCTGCCTTCACCAATCCAAACCACATACTTTTTCAGAGCACTCAACAGGGCCAGCTAGGAAAGGGGCGAGAAGAGCGATCGCCCAACCCCCTCCTGAACCATACAAGGCCACATGCACTCAACATAGCTGGCTGCATTTGGGGCATGTTGGGCTCAGCCCAATGCCAACCACAAAGCACCCACTGTACCCACTAGTTTAAAGGGGCTTTCCACATTCCGTAAAGCCCCCTGTCTGCAGCCCCCCACAACCCCAGCCTAGGGTTGTGTGGAAGAGGCCCTTGTCCCCCTGAATATGGTAACAAGGTGGTTGACTTTTGGGGTGCCTGAGACCCTCCTGCCCCCAAGCACCCACCCCCCTTTCATGGGCTGACTTGTTGTGTGTTTGGCCAGGGGTTTGTTAGTGTTTGGGAGGGGCACAATATTTTTTTCTTTTGGGGTGGGATTTTTCACGTGGGGGTTCTCATTTTAAGCCTTAACAGACCCAAATGACCTTGTATGTATGGGGGGCAGGCTATTTTTTGTTTTGTGTTAAAATCTTGCAGCTGCAATGTAGATTTGTAACTTTTCTCTAAAACCATACATCTTTGAAGCAGCATTTTGAATACATGCTACAGATGCAACATTTTACAGACAGAGTAAGCCCCACCCCCAAGTTACTAGCTTTTAAGCAATTTTGCATTTTTAAAGGCACTTTGTCCAAATTGTTGACATTAATATATGTCCCTAAGGGTGGGACCTGGGCCCCCATACCCATTTTAAGGTCAATAACTAGAAGATAAGCCAGCCAAGTGGGAACTAGCAAAATTAACAAGTCAGTTCCCTCAGACTGCAATGCCCATGTTAGGCTCTTTGTTTGCCTCACTGGACCGGGGGGGGGGTTTGTCCCATCTGTAATTTTGTAGCATGCTGGATGATGTGCTTAATTTTGGACAGGGGGAGGCTTATTTTGGGTTCATCTAGGCATGCTCAGGGACTTTGATTTCTTTCCTGTGCCTTTTAGTGTGTAAAATGCATTTGGGTTGTCTGGGCATGGTCAGGGACTTTGATTTTTTTTTTAGCTTTTTGTTTGTGAACAGCACCTGGATGTTTCTGTTCATGCTCAGAGAGTGTGTTTTTTGGATTAGTAATTTAAGGACAGCCTTAACAGGTGTACCCACTTTGAAGTTCTCGCTCTACATTGGGTGAACTTGCATTTTGTTTGTTTCATGGACTGTGCTTGTGTTTTCAATTGCCTCATTAGCATGCAAACATATGTTATATAAAGCTTGCAGATAGCATTCTTTACTTTGCCCAGAAAAGAGGCAAGATTGTGTGTGTGGGCCGGCAAGAGAGTACATTTGGGTGTCCTTATAGAGTTTGTAACACATGTATTTTCTCTCTGTATTTTGTTTGTTATGTCTTTGCAAAACATATGTGTTTTAGAGCAAGTTTTTTTTACTTTGGTTTATTGTATTTTTTTGGGTGGGGGGATATTTTCCCCTGAAATATTTTTGATGTTGTCAATGTGTGTTGTTTGTAGGTTGTTTCACTTTGATTTATTTGTCGGTGCTGCATTATTTTGCAAAATCTTCCCCAAGATGTTGTGACTAATGTTTAAATCCTTAATAAATGTCTGTTTGCGGACGCCTTTTAACTCCTGATATGTTCCTCTGCAAAATGGTCAGACCTCAAAACCATATTCTGTTAGTGTCTCAAATTAACATACATGTGTTTTTTGCTTTCCTTGCTTTTTTCCAAGTCCTGTTTTGTTGACCAATAAAATTTGTAGCAAATTTTCATGTTTTTTATGTGTATTTTCATGCAACAGATTTCCCAGCTGCAGCTTAACTAGGCTGATTGGAATGGCAAAACAAAAAAGGTGTGATTTGTCTAAAAGCTACTTTCCTGGTGCCTTCATGGTAGCATATGCATGGATTTTGCATATGCTGCCATGGATAGGCATCAGGAAAGCGAAATTGCAGAGAGGTAAGTATTCAATTTTCCATTTTAGCGCAGTGGTTCTCAGCCTCAGTCCCCAAGTACCCCCGACAGGACATGTTTTGAGAATTTATCTTAGCTAAAATAGCTGTCCAAAATGCCAAGCCATTGACTGTGATTTAAAGCACCTATGTATGATGAAGGAAAACCTGCAAACATGACCTGTTGGTGGTACTTGAGGACAGGGTTGAGAAGCACTGACTTAGAGCACTGAGCTAAAATCTAGCTCAAGACAATTCTATGCTAATTGTGGGCATTTGAGGGAAACCAAGTGAGTGTTAGAACCCCTGCTTGTCTTTAGGTTGGGCTTTGTGTCTCTTTTCTGAAAATTGCCTTCGCTTCCTGTCACAGCCAAACAGGAAGTGAGGGTGAAACCCTACCAATGTCTTTCCTTGGGGACACACATGGCAATCTAACTAGTGTACCCATTAGGCAAATTGCACTCTAGCACTTTGTTGTGTACAGCCCAAATTATTAGGTATTTTGGGGTTTATTAAAGGCAAATTCACTCTGCAATACAAGTGTATATGTGCTGTAAATCTGAGGGAAAGCACTGGTGATTTTATCATCCAATCATGTAGAAACAATGATGCTGTTTTTTTTATTTTCCTTGCATGTCCCCCTCGGATCTTCGGCACTTCCAAGTGCACTTGTAGTGCAAAGTGGATTTGCCTTTAGTAAATAAACCCCAAAGTCCAAGATACCTAATAATTTGGGGTGTACACAGCAAAATGCTAGTGTGCAATTTACCTAATGGGGAAGCTATCAGGGGTGCAGACATCCCCAAAAACTGACAAGACTTCTAATCCCTCTGCACTCTATCTCCAAGCAAAAATAAGAAAGGATTTCATTTAGTTTAAATTTGCAAAGACACATTCTTAAGTTCAACTGTGATGCATGTCATTGGCCCCATTTAGACCTTGTTTAATAGAAAACACCAGTTGCCTTTCACTAGAAACATTTGTTAGTCCAGTCCTGGAAATCTGCACCTGCTTTACTATTAATTTCCCTAAAAATTGGGGTTCTTGCAGCCAGATGCACCAAATGCATCTAGATGTGTGACCACTGTGTATGTGAGATGCGCAACTGCTGTGTGTAAGGAGGTATGTACCTGTGGCGCATATCTGGTTCCTGGAAGCGGTGGCCAGCACACAGGACTGACATCATGCCCTACAGGAAGTTGCTTGTACTGCTGCTAATTTCTTCCCACCACCATGCCCCGCTCACTGTTCTCTGAGGAAGAGATGTTCCTTATTTGAAAATTCATAAAATTATTTTTTTTTTTAACATGGGGTGGTGTTTGTGTGGGTCCCTAACACACATTCATACATATTAGGGGCAATTTAGACAGGATCCGATTTACCTACCAGCATGTTTTCAGAGTGTGGGAGGAAACCGAAGTACCTGGAGGAAACCCATGCAGGCACAGGGAGAACATGCAAACTCCAGGCAGATGGTGTTGCGGGGGGGGATTCGAACCAGTGACCTTTTTGTTGCTAGGTGAAAGTGCTAAACACTGTGCTGGCCAAATATATATCTATAGATGTAGCTTCTTGTGTCCACAGCAGAGAGAAGTTGGGTAGATGCCACACTCCCAATTCTGGAGGCATAATAATGGTCCAGCACTAGGGATGAGCTTCATGTCGTTCGACTCGAACATCGGCTATTCGATCGTTCGTCAAATTGCGAACGATATGGGCCGTTTGCGCCAAATTCGTGTGGCGCGTCAGGGCCCATAATTCACTGCGGCATCGCAGTGCATTGCTGGCTGATTGGCCAAGCATGCACTATGACTCGCATGCTTGGCCAATCACAGCGCCGTTGGTAGCGAGAGCTGTAATTGGCCAAAGCCAGGGTGGCTTTGGCCAATTATGGCTCAGGAGGTTTAGAACACGCCCCACACTATATAAGGCCGCCTGCACAGCGGCCCTGTGTAGTGTGTTCCCGTGTGCTTAGAGAGAAAGAGAGACAGTGTCATTTCATTTGCGTTAGCTAGATTAGGCAGGACAGTCAGTGAGTTAGCTGCACTTACAGTGTATTGTGTATATATATGCATCCCAGGTGTTGCATATATATATATATATATATACACTGTATTCAGTTTAGCTAGATCCGTTCCTGTTATCTTCCTACTGACAGGCAGGCTTGTCTTGTTACAGTATTTACAGCTACCTGAAGAAAATTGCTGGTGTTCTTTTGATCCTATTAGTACCACTGTCAGGCAGCTAGACTATTTACAGTTAGCGTAGTGCGTCCTCATCACAAAGTTCAGTTAAAGCTACAAGTTAGTTTAGTGTGACCTCTGCACATTTTTCAGCTAAAGCTACAAGTTAGGGTAGTGCGTCCTCCTCACAGTGTTCAGCTAAAGCTACAAGTTGGTGTAGTGTGTCCTCCTCACAGTGTTCAGCGAAAACTACAAGTTAGTGTAGTGCGACCTATGCAACGTGTTCAGCTAAAGCTACAAGTTAGTGTAGTGCGTCCTCCTCACAGTGTTCAGCTAAAACTACAAGTTAGTGTAGTGCGTCCTCCTCACAGTGTTCATCTAAAACTACAAGTTAGTGTAGTGAGACCTCTGCACAGTGTTCAGCTAAAGCTACAAGTTAGTGTAGTGCGTCCTCCTCACAGTGTTCAGCTAAAGCTACAAGTTAGGGTAGTGCATCCTCCTCACAGTGTTCAGCTAAAGCTACAAGTTGGTGTAGTGTGTCCTCCTCACAGTGTTCAGCTAAAACTACAAGTTACTGTAGTGAGACCTCTGCACAGTGTTCAGCTAAAACTACAAGTTAGTGTAGTGCGACCTCCTCACAGTGTTCAGCTAAAGCTACAAGTTAGTTTAGTGTGACCTCTGCACAGTGTTCAGCTAAAGCTACAAGTTAGGGTAGTGCGTCCTCCTCACAGTGTTCAGCTAAAGCTACAAGTTGGTGTAGTGTGTCCTCCTCACAGTGTTCAGCGAAAACTACAAGTTAGTGTAGTGAGACCTCTGCACAGTGTTCAGCTAAAGCTACAAGTTAGTGTAGTGCGTCCTCCTCACAGTGTTCAGCTAAAACTACAAGTTAGTGTAGTGAGACCTCTGCACAGTGTTCAGCTAAAGCTACAAGTTAGTGTAGTGCGTCCTCCTCACAGTGTTCAGCTAAAGCTACAAGTTAGGGTAGTGCGTCCTCCTCACAGTGTTCAGCTAAAGCTACAAGTTGGTGTAGTGCGTCCTCCTCACAGTGTTCAGTGAAAACTACAAGTTAGTGTAGTGCGACCTCTGCACAGTGTTCAGCTAAAGCTACAAGTTAGTGTAGTGCGTCCTCCTCACAGTGTTCAGCTAAAACTACAAGTTACTGTAGTGAGACCTCTGCACAGTGTTTAGCTAAAACTACAAGTTAGTGTAGTGCGACCTCCTCACAGTGTTCAGCTAAAGCTACAAGTTAGTTTAGTGTGACCTCTGCACAGTGTTCAGCTAAAGCTACAAGTTAGGGTAGTGAGACCTCTGCACAGTGTTCAGCTAAAGCTACAAGTTAGTGTAGTGCGTCCTCCTCACAGTGTTCAGCTAAAACTACAAGTTAGTGTAGTGAGACCTCTGCACAGTGTTCAGCTAAAGCTACAAGTTAGTGTAGTGCGTCCTCCTCACAGTGTTCAGCTAAAGCTACAAGTTAGGGTAGTGCGTCCTCCTCACAGTGTTCAGCTAAAGCTACAAGTTGGTGTAGTGTGTCCTCCTCACAGTGTTCAGTGAAAACTACAAGTTAGTGTAGTGCGACCTCTGCACAGTGTTCAGCTAAAGCTACAAGTTAGTGTAGTGCGTCCTCCTCACAGTGTTCAGCTAAAACTACAAGTTACTGTAGTGAGACCTCTGCACAGTGTTCAGCTAAAACTACAAGTTAGTGTAGTGCGACCTCCTCACAGTGTTCAGCTAAAGCTACAAGTTAGTTTAGTGTGACCTCTGCACAGTGTTCAGCTAAAGCTACAAGTTAGGGTAGTGCGTCCTCCTCACAGTGTTCAGCTAAAGCTACAAGTTGGTGTAGTGTGTCCTCCTCACAGTGTTCAGCGAAAACTACAAGTTAGTGTAGTGCGACCTCTGCACAGTGTTCAGCTAAAGCTACAAGTTAGTGTAGTGCGTCCTCCTCACAGTGTTCAGCTAAACCTACAAGTAATTTTTTTGCGAGCTCTCCACAGTGTTCAGCTAAAGCTACCTGTAGAAGGTTGGTGGTGTTTTCCTGATCCTATCACTACCACAGGCAGCTAAATAAGCTACAAGTTAGTGTAGTGCGAGCTCTGCACAGTGTTCACCTAAAGCTACCTGTAGAAGGTTGGTGGTGTTTTCCTGATCCTATCACTACCGCAGGCAGCTAAATAAGCTACAAGTTATTTTTTGGTGAGCTCTGCACAGTGTTCACCTAAAGCTACCTGTAGAAGGTTGGTGGTGTTTTCCTGATTCTATCACTACCGCAGGCAGCTAAATAAGCTACAAGTTAGTGTAGTGCGAGCTCTGCACAGTGTTCAGCTAAAGCTACCTGTAGAAGGTTGGTGGTGTTTTCCTGATCCTATCACTACCGCAGGCAGCTAAATAAGCTACAAGTTATTTTTTGGCGAGCTCTGCACAGTGTTCACCTAAAGCTACCTGTAGAAGGTTGGTGGTGTTTTCCTGATCCTATCACTACCGCAGGCAGCTAAATAAGCTACAAGTTAGTGTAGTGCGAGCTCTGCATAGTGTTCAGCTAAAGCTACCTGTAGAAGGTTGGTGGTGTTTTCCTGATCCTATCACTACCGCAGACAGCTAAATAAGCTACAAGTTATTTTTTTGTGAGCTCTGCACAGTGTTCAGCTAAAGCTACCTGTAGAAGGTTGGTGGTGTTCTCATACTACAGGCAGGCAGTTGATTTTGCTAGCTGCAGTATCAGTATATATATATATATATATATATATATATATATATATCCCAGCTTAGTGCAGCTACAGGCCATTAGTATGTCTGGAAGGCCAACAAGGAGAGGCAGACAGTCACAAGCCAATAAAAGAGGGCAAGCAGGCTCTGTGTCTAGAGGCAACAGTGCTGGTTGTGGAGACGATGCATCCTCATCAGCACGCGGCCGTGGGACACACTTGGCCTTTTTTTCGGCAGCTGGCCGCATTGAGCCGCAACATGCGGAAGACTTGGTCGAGTGGATGACCAAGCCGTCCTCATCCTCCTCATCCTTTCTCACCCATGCTCAGGGTACTTTGTCTGGCAAAGCAACGGCCTCTTCCCTCAGCTCAATGTCATCAGTGACTCCTTCCCTAGCCCCACCATGTCCTCCTGTGGAGTCCCTCGAACTGTTTGACCACAGTGTTGGGTACATGCTTCAGGAGGATGCCCAGCGTTTTGAAGGCTCTGATGATACTGAGATAGATGAAGGCAGTAACATGAGCACGGACAGAGGGGGTGCCCAAGAAGGACAGCAATCTGGCAGTCATGCTCCCCCTGCTGCAGCATACTGCCAGGTTTGCTCCAGTGATGAGGAGGGAGGGGATGATGAGGTCACTGACTCAACGTGGGTGCCTGATAGGAGAGAGGAGGAGGAGGCACACCACCAACGAGGCAGGATGCCCTCCAGGGGCCAGCCTTAGGGCAGCACACTGACTGCATCACACCCCAAAGCTCTGCATGTGCAGGGCACTGCAGTCTCTGCGCATTATTCAAAAAGTTCTTTGGTGTGGGCCTTTTTTGAGACGAGTGCATCGGATCGCACCACTGCTATTTGCAACATATGTCTCAAGCGTATCTCGCGTGGCCAAAACATCTCCCGCTTGGGCACCACATGCTTGGCCAGACATATGTTGACCTGCCATGCAGTTCGTTGGCAAGCGTATCTAAAAGACCCACACCAAAGAACAAAGAGGACCTCTCCTTGCTCCTCATCAGCTGAGATCTCCAACCCCACTATACCTTCAGTCCTCTCTGAGACCTGCACTGAGAGGAATGAAGGTGTAGAATTAGGTGTGTCACAGCCAAGTACTTGTGGGCAATCTGCTTTCGGTACACCGACGTCAGATTGTACCAGGCAAATTTCTCTGCCCCAGCTGCTGCACCGCCGAAAGAAGTTCACTCCCAGCCATCCACATGCCCAGCAGTTGAATGCTAGCGTGGCAAAATTGCTAGCACTTCAACTGCTGCCTTTTCAGTTGGTAGACTCTGCCCCCTTCCGTGAGTTTGTGGAATGTGCGGTTCATCAGTGGCAGGTACCCAAACGCCACTTTTTCTCACGGAAGGCGATTCCGGCTCTCTAGCGGCATGTGGAGGGCAATGTCCATTCCTCGCTGGACAGGGCGGTCAGCGGTAAGGTGCATATTACTGCTGACTCATGGTCCAGCAGGCATGGACAGGGACGTTACCTAAGTTTCACCGCGCATTGGGTGACTCTGCTGGCAGCTGGGAAGGATGCAGGACAAGGTGCAGTAGTGTTAGAGGTTGTTCGGCCACCACGCCTCCAAAATGCCACTACTAATGATTGTGACACACCTCTCTCCTCCACCCCCTCCTCTTCTTCTTCCTCCATGACCTCTACCTGTGATTTGTCCTCGGAACCAGCGGTGCTCCGTAGGCGTTCAAGGGGCTACGCAAGTACGCAGGCCAAAAGATGCCATGCGGTGCTTGAGCTGGTGTGCTTGGGGGACAGGAGCCACACTTGGGCAGAGGTTCTGTCAGCTCTGCAGGGGCAGGTTAAGAGGTGTTTGACGCCATGCCAACTTAAGGCAGGAATGGTGGTTCGCGACAATGGCACCAACCTCCTCTCTGCCCTCCGACAGGGACAAATGACCCATGTGCCCTGTTTGGCTCACGTCCTTAACTTGGTGGTGCAGCGGTTCTTGGGCAGGTACCCGGGCTTACAGGATGTCCTGAGGCAGGCCAGGAAGTCTGTGTGCATTTCCGCCGGTCATATAATGCCAGTGCTCGGCTGGCGGACCTCCAAAAGGAGTTTAACCTGCCCAAGAACCGCCTAATCTGTGACATGCCCACCAGGTGGAACTCAATGTTGGCCATGCTGCAGCGGCTGCACATGCAGCAGAGGGCCATCAATGAGTACCTGTGCGGCTATGGCACCAGGACAGGGTCAGTGGAGCTTGTTTTTTTCCCCACGCCAGTGGGCCATGATCAGGGATGCATGCACTGTCCTGTCACCATTTGAGGAGGCCACGAGGATGGTGAGCAGTGACAGTGCATGCATCAGTGACACTGTCCCTCTTGTCCACCTGTTGGAGCACACGCTGCGTGGAATCATCGACAGGGTACTTGAGGCAGAACAGAGGCAGGAAGAGGAAGACTTCCTTAGCTCTCAAGGCCCCCTTTATCCAGACGGTGTTCCTGCGTGCCCGCCGATCACACAGGAAGAGGAGGAGGATTGTGTCAGTATGGAGGTGGAGCCTGGCACTCAGCATCAGCAGCAGTCTTTAAGGGATCAGTCCCAAGAAACATATGGACTTGTACGTGGCTGGGAGGAGGTGGCTGCGGACCATGTCGTCCTTAGTGACCCAGAGGACTCTGGACCGAATGCCTCAGCAAACCTACGCTGCATGGCCTCCCTGATCCTGCAAAGCCTACGTAAGGATCCTCGTATTCGTGGTATCAAGGAGAAGGACCAATACTGGCTGGCAACCCTCCTTGATCCACGTTACAAGGGTAAGGTTGCGGACCTTATCTTGCCATCGCAGAGGGAGCAAAGGATGAAACATCTTCAGGAGGCCTTGCAGAAAGGTCTGTGCAATGCATTCCCAGAGACTGGGAGGTTACAAACTCCTGTTTCTGGACAACGTGTTGCTGAGGCTTCGGTCAGTCAAAGAAGGAGCGGTGGAGAAGGTGGCCATCTGACCAATGCGTTCAGACAATTTTTTAGTCCGCAGCCCCAAGGTATGATCGGTTCCAGCAACCATCGCCAGCGTCTGTTTTATATGGTGCAGGAATAAAATACATAGGGGCAAGATCTGACTTGTACACCTTTCCCACCGAAAATCCCCTGGGTTACTGGGTCTTGAGGATGGATCACTGGCCAGAGCTTGCACAGTATGCAATTGAGCTACTGGCCTGTCCTGCATCCAGCGTTCTTTCAGAACGCACATTCAGTGCTGCTGGAGGCTTTGTAACCGATCACAGGGTGCATCTGTCCACCGACTCGGTCGATCGACTGACCTTCATAAAGATGAATCAGTCTTAGATCACCACCAGCTACCAAGCACCTGATGCTGATGTAACCGAATAATTTTTTTTGAAATCTCAGATCCCTTTAAAGACTGCCTATGCTGATGCTGAGTGACTATCCTGAGTAATTATCCTCTTCCTCCTCAATGATCACGCTGATAGCTTGAAAGAACATTTTTGGTTCTGGGCGCCGCCATCAGTGCCTAAGGGCCAATTTTTTAGCCCCTGTTTGACAGGGGCGTGTAATTACAATTTTTGATGCAATACTTTGCAGCAGGGCTCATTTCTGCGTTCCAACTAGAGTATCTGTGAGGGGTTGCAGTGTTGTGGCACCAGCACCGGTGCCTAAGGCCCAATTTTTCAGCCCCTCTTTAACAGAGGCATTTAATTTAAATTCTTGATCTAATATTTCACAGCAGGGCCCATTTCTGCGCCCACCAAGAGCGAGTGAGGACTTACAGTGTTGTGGCACCAGCACCACCACCACCACCAAAGGCACAATTTTTCTGCCCCTGTTCAACAGGGGCATGTAATTACAATTCTTGATCTAATATTTCACAGCAGGGCCCTGTGAGGGCTTACAGTGTTGTGGCCACAACAACACCTAACGCCCAAATTTCTGCTGAGTATATAGGGCAGGCCCCTACTTTCAAACATCCAACTTACAAACGACTCCTACTTGCAAACAGAAGGAGACAACAGGAAGTGAGATGAAATCTACCCCTAGGAAGGGAAATTCTCTCCTGTAAGAGTTAATATGGGAAAAAAGTTTCTCCTTTCCACTGATGCTTTATCACCAATCCTTGTTTCACAAAAAAACCCAAATTTTCAAAAAACATTTGTCATTGGGACAAAAAGTGAGGTGAAATCTTCTGAAGAGGAGCACAGACAGCAAAACAAATGTCCTTATGTTTTCCAAAAAGCTTAAAAAAGATTTTTTGGCTGGAGCTAAACACGTTAAAAATGTACCCGTTCAAAATTACAAACAGATTCTACTTAACAACAAACCTATAGTCCCTGTCTTGTTTGCACCGCCTGTATACTGCTGTTCAGAGTATATAGGGCCTGGTGGCCCCACACCTTTCCTTTTTTTAATTTGGGTGCGGTGTTCCCCTTAATATCTATACAAGACCCAAAGGGCCTGGTAATGGACTGGGGGGTACCCATGCCATTTGTCTCACTGATTTTCATCCATATTGCCAGGACCCGACATTACATTAAAGCCGCAAGCAGTTTTAAATGACTTTTTTTCCTTTAAAAAAGACATTTTGTGCAGGGACTGTTCTAAGCACAGGAAACACGCGCCACTTTACAGGCATACTATAGACACCCCCCAGGTACGATATTTAAAGGAATATTTCACTTTTTTTTACTTTAAGTATCATTAAAATCACTGCTCCCGAAAAAACGGCCATTTTTACAACTTTTTTTGCATTGATACATGTCCCATGGGGCAGGACCCGGGTCCCCAAACCCTTTTTAGGACAATACCATGAAAATTAGCCTTTAAAATTAGCACTTTTGATTTCGAACGTTTGAGTCCCATAGACGTCAATGGGGTTCTAGCGTTCGTGCGAATTTTCGGTCCGTTTGCAGGTTCTGGTGTGAACTGAACCGGGGGGTGTTCGGCTCATCCCTATCCAGAACAGGGGTCTTCAAACTACGGCCCTCCAATTGTTCAGGAACTACAATTCTCATCATGCCTAGTCATGTCTGTGAATGTCAGAGTTTGACAATGCCTCATGAGATGTGTAGTTCCGCAACAGCTGGAGAGCCATAGTTTGAAGATTCCTGATCACTCTAGCATGTCTTGAAAAAAAGGTGGTTTCTCATGTGCCTTGTAAAATGCCCAAGAAATATCGTTCGGAAAATACAAGTGGGTCATGGCACATCTACATTCCAAATTTGGCACTTAAGATGGTCATGCACTATGCAATCCGATTGGCCAATCTCTGTAAAACTCGATATTTCGGCAAAATAGGTAATAGGAAGACGCACTTGAACAATTAATTCAAAGTATCGAGAAATCAAACAAGCTCTCGCACTAAATCAAATTTTTTAAGATCTAACTGATTGCAGTGTATGGTCACCTTTAAAGATCAAGATCTGAAAATATTAATTTATTGGAATTAGAAACACTTCTCTGTTCTTTGTAATGTATTGAAAGATTTGGGTAAAAATAGAAAAAAACACATTTCAAAGATATATTAGAAGTAATAGGAATGAGATTAGCATCAAAAGGGTTAATTAACTGAGAACACCTACTAATTGCCTAACAAGACACATTCAATGAGATGAAATTAACCAATTGTACTGGGCGTGCGCTATTATCAATGAGAAAACCGCAGTTACCCTACCAGCAGTTGCAGTTTACATATTTATTATCGTTTTGCGCTTCAAAATGTGCCGGTTCAGTTAATAACTTTTCCAGCGCTCCAATTAAGGTATGAACTGACACAGCGCATTCATCTCAGTAAGACCCCCCAAGGGGCTTTGACCGGCATTCAGAGAGCTTTAACAAAGTGTGCCCTAAGCCATGTTTTGAAGCAAGTGTAAACTAGCCCTAATTTTGTGGAGTGATTTATCTCTGGAGGAAATATTTGGAGTGATTTATCTCTGGAGTAAATATGTGGCACAATTTATCTCTGGAGTAATCTGAGGATTTATTTATCTCTGGACTAAACCTAGGGATGTATTTATCTCTGGAGTAAACTTGAGGAGTGATTTATCTCTGGAGTAAATTTGTAGAGTGATTTATCTCTGGAGTAAATATGTGGAGTGATTTATCTCTGGAGTAAATATGTGGAGTGGATTATCTCTGGAGTAAATCTGAGGATTGATTTATCTCTGGAGTAAATTTGTGGAGTGATTTATCTCTGGAGTAAATATGTGGAGTGATTTATCTCTGGAGTAAATCTGAGGATTGATTTATATCTGGAGTAAATTTGTGGCGTGATTTATCTCTGGAGTAAATCTGAGGAGTTATTTATCTCTGGAGTAAACTTGAGGAGTGATTTATCTCTGGATTAAATAAATAGAGTGATTTATCTCTGGAGTAAATCTGAGGATTGATTTATCTCTGGAGTAAATTTGTGGAGTGATTTATCTCTGGAGTAAATATGTGGAGTGATTTATCTCTGGAGTAAATCTGAGGATTGATTTATATCTGGAGTAAATTTGTGGCGTGATTTATCTCTGGAGTAAATCTGAGGAGTTATTTATCTCTGGAGTAAATCTGAGGATTTATTTATCTCTGGAGTAAATCTGAGGATTTATTTATCTCTGGAGTAGACCCCCCAAGGGGCTTTGACTGGCATTCAGAGAGCTTTAACAAAGTGTGCCCTAAGCCATGTTTTGAAGCAAGTGTAAACTAGCCCTAATTGTGTGGAGTGATTTATCTCTGGAGGAAATATTTGGAGTGATTTATCTCTGGAGTAAATATGTGGCACAATTTATCTCTGGAGTAAATCTGAGGATTTATTTATCTCTGGACTAAACCTAAGAATTTATTTATCTCTGGCGTAAACTTGAGGAGTGATTTATCTCTGGAGTAAATTTGTGGAGTGATTTATCTCCGGAGTAAATATGTGGAGTGATTTATCTCTGGAGTAAATCTGAGGATTGATTTATATCTGGAGTAAATTTGTGGCGTGATTTATCTCTGGAGTAAATCTGAGGAGTTATTTATCTCTGGAGTAAACTTGAGGAGTGATTTATCTCTGGATTAAATAAATGGAGTGATTTATCTCTGGAGTAAATCTGAGGATTGATTTATCTCTGGAGTAAATTTGTGGAGTGATTTATCTCTGGAGTAAATATGTGGAGTGATTTATCTCTGGAGTAAATCTGAGGATTGATTTATATCTGGAGTAAATTTGTGGCGTGATTTATCTCTGGAGTAAATCTGAGGAGTTATTTATCTCTGGAGTAAATCTGAGGATTTATTTATCTCTGGAGTAAATCTGAGGATTTATTTATCTCTGGAGTAGACCCCCCAAGGGGCTTTGACTGGCATTCAGAGAGCTTTAACAAAGTGTGGCCTAAGCCATGTTTTGAAGCAAGTGTAAACTAGCCCTACTTGTGTGGAGTGATTTATCTCTGGAGGAAATATTTGGAGTGATTTATCTCTGGAGTAAATATGTGGCACAATTTATCTCTGTAGTAAATCTGAGGATTTATTTATCTCTGGACTAAATCTAAGAATGTATTTATCTCTGGAGTAAACTTGAGGAGTGATGTATCTCTGGAATAAATTTGTGGAGTGATTTATCTCCGGAGTAAATATGTGGAGTGATTTATCTCTGGAGTAAATCTGAGGATTGATTTATATCTGGAGTAAATTTGTGGCGTGATTTATCTCTGGAGTAAATCTGAGGAGTTATTTATCTCTGGAGTAAATCTGAGAATTGATTTATCTCTGGAGTAAATTTGTGGGCGATTTATCTCTGGAGTAAATCTGAGGATTTATTTATCTCTGGAGTAAACTTGAGGAGTGATTTATCTCTGGATTAAATAAGTGGAGTGATTTATCTCTGGAGTAAATCTGAGGATTGATTTATCTCTGGAGTAAATTTGTGGAGTGATTTATCTCTGGAGTAAATATGTGGAGTGATTTATCTCTGGAGTAAATATGTGGAGTGATTTATCTCTGGAGTAAATCTGAGGATTGATTTATATCTGGAGTAAATTTGTGGGTGATTTATCTCTGAAGTAAATCTGAGGAGTTATTTATCTCTGGAGTAAATCTGAGGATTGATTTATCTCTGGAGTAAATTTGTGGAGTGATTCATCTCTGGAGTAAATATGTGGAGTGATTTATCTCTGGAGTAAATATGTGGAGTGATTTATCTCTGGAGTAAATCTGAGGATTGATTTATATCTGGAGTAAATTTGTGGGTAATTTATCTCTGGAGTAAATCTGAGGAGTTATTTATCTCTGGAGTAAACCTGAGGATGTATTTATCTCTGGAGTAAACTTGAGGAGTGATTTATCTCTGGAGTAAATTTGTGGAGTGATTTATCTCTGGAGTAAATATGTGGAGTGGATTATCTCTGGAGTAAATCTGAGGATTGATTTATCTCTGGAGTAAATTTGTGGAGTGATTTATCTGTGGAGTAAATATGTGGAGTGATTTATCTCTGGAGTAAATCTGAGGATTGATTTATATCTGGAGTAAATTTGTGGCGTGATTTATCTCTGGAGTAAATCTGAGGAGTTATTTATCTCTGGAGTAAACTTGAGGAGTGATTTATCTCTGGATTAAATAAATGGAGTGATTTATCTCTGGAGTAAATCTGAGGATTGATTTATCTCTGGAGTAAATTTGTGGAGTGATTTATCTCTGGAGTAAATATGTGGAGTGATTTATCTCTGGAGTAAATCTGAGGATTGATTTATATCTGGAGTAAATTTGTGGCGTGATTTATCTCTGGAGTAAATCTGAGGAGTTATTTATCTCTGGAGTAAATCTGAGGATTTATTTATCTCTGGAGTAAATCTGAGGATTTATTTATCTCTGGAGTAGACCCCCCAAGGGGCTTTGACTGGCATTCAGAGAGCTTTAACAAAGTGTGGCCTAAGCCATGTTTTGAAGCAAGTGTAAACTAGCCCTACTTGTGTGGAGTGATTTATCTCTGGAGGAAATATTTGGAGTGATTTATCTCTGGAGTAAATATGTGGCACAATTTATCTCTGTAGTAAATCTGAGGATTTATTTATCTCTGGACTAAATCTAAGAATGTATTTATCTCTGGAGTAAACTTGAGGAGTGATGTATCTCTGGAATAAATTTGTGGAGTGATTTATCTCCGGAGTAAATATGTGGAGTGATTTATCTCTGGAGTAAATCTGAGGATTGATTTATATCTGGAGTAAATTTGTGGCGTGATTTATCTCTGGAGTAAATCTGAGGAGTTATTTATCTCTGGAGTAAATCTGAGAATTGATTTATCTCTGGAGTAAATTTGTGGGCGATTTATCTCTGGAGTAAATCTGAGGATTTATTTATCTCTGGAGTAAACTTGAGGAGTGATTTATCTCTGGATTAAATAAGTGGAGTGATTTATCTCTGGAGTAAATCTGAGGATTGATTTATCTCTGGAGTAAATTTGTGGAGTGATTTATCTCTGGAGTAAATATGTGGAGTGATTTATCTCTGGAGTAAATATGTGGAGTGATTTATCTCTGGAGTAAATCTGAGGATTGATTTATATCTGGAGTAAATTTGTGGGTGATTTATCTCTGAAGTAAATCTGAGGAGTTATTTATCTCTGGAGTAAATCTGAGGATTGATTTATCTCTGGAGTAAATTTGTGGAGTGATTCATCTCTGGAGTAAATATGTGGAGTGATTTATCTCTGGAGTAAATATGTGGAGTGATTTATCTCTGGAGTAAATCTGAGGATTGATTTATATCTGGAGTAAATTTGTGGGTAATTTATCTCTGGAGTAAATCTGAGGAGTTATTTATCTCTGGAGTAAACCTGAGGATGTATTTATCTCTGGAGTAAACTTGAGGAGTGATTTATCTCTGGAGTAAATTTGTGGAGTGATTTATCTCTGGAGTAAATATGTGGAGTGGATTATCTCTGGAGTAAATCTGAGGATTGATTTATCTCTGGAGTAAATTTGTGGAGTGATTTATCTGTGGAGTAAATATGTGGAGTGATTTATCTCTGGAGTAAATCTGAGGATTGATTTATATCTGGAGTAAATTTGTGGCGTGATTTATCTCTGGAGTAAATCTGAGGAGTTATTTATCTCTGGAGTAAACTTGAGGAGTGATTTATCTCTGGATTAAATAAATGGAGTGATTTATCTCTGGAGTAAATCTGAGGATTGATTTATCTCTGGAGTAAATTTGTGGAGTGATTTATCTCTGGAGTAAATATGTGGAGTGATTTATCTCTGGAGTAAATCTGAGGATTGATTTATATCTGGAGTAAATTTGTGGCGTGATTTATCTCTAGAGTAAATCTGAGGAGTTATTTATCTCTGGAGTAAATCTGAGGATTTATTTATCTCTGGAGTAAATCTGAGGATTTATTTATCTCTGGAGTAGACCCCCCAAGGGGCTTTGACTGGCATTCAGAGAGCTTTAACAAAGTGTGCCCTAAGCCATGTTTTGAAGCAAGTGTAAACTAGCCCTAATTGTGTGGAGTGATTTATCTCTGGAGGAAATATTTGGAGTGATTTATCTCTGGAGTAAATATGTGGCACAATTTATCTCTGGAGTAATCTGAGGATTTATTTATCTCTGGACTAAACCTAGGGATGTATTTATCTCTGGAGTAAACTTGAGGAGTGATTTATCTCTGGAGTAAATTTGTGGAGTGATTTATCTCTGGAGTAAATATGTGGAGTGGATTATCTCTGGAGTAAATCTGAGGATTGATTTATCTCTGAAGTAAATTTGTGGAGTGATTTATCTGTGGAGTAAATATGTGGAGTGATTTATCTCTGGAGTAAATATGTGGAGTGGATTATCTCTGGAGTAAATCTGAGGATTGATTTATCTCTGGAGTAAATTTGTGGAGTGATTTATCTCTGGAGTAAATATGTGGAGTGATTTATCTCTGGAGTAAATCTGAGGATTGATTTATATCTGGAGTAAATTTGTGGCGTGATTTATCTCTGGAGTAAATCTGAGGAGTTATTTATCTCTGGAGTAAACTTGAGGAGTGATTTATCTCTGGATTAAATAAATGGAGTGATTTATCTCTGGAGCAGATAAATGGAGTGATTTATCTCTGGAGTAAATCTGAGGATTGATTTATCTCTGGAGTAAATTTGTGGAGTGATTTATCTCTGGAGTAAATATGTGGAGTGATTTATCTCTGGAGTAAATCTGAGGATTGATTTATATCTGGAGTAAATTTGTGGAGTGATTTATCTCTGGAGTAAATCTGAGGATTTATTTATCTCTGGAGTAAATCTGAGGATTTATTTATCTCTGGAGTAGACCCCCCAAGGGGCTTTGACTGGCATTCAGAGAGCTTTAACAAAGTGTGCCCTAAGCCATGTTTTGAAGCAAGTGTAAACTAGCCCTAATTGTGTGGAGTGATTTATCTCTGGAGGAAATATTTGGAGTGATTTGTCTCTGGAGTAAATATGTGGCACAATTTATCTCTGGAGTAAATCTGAGGATTTATTTATCTCTGGACTAAACCTAAGAATGTATTTATCTCTGGAGTAAACTTGAGGAGTGATTTATCTCTGGAGTAAATTTGTGGAGTGATTTATCTCCGGAGTAAATATGTGGAGTGATTTATCTCTGGAGTAAATCTGAGGATTGATTTATATCTGGAGTAAATTTGTGGCGTGATTTATCTCTGGAGTAAATCTGAGGAGTTATTTATCTCTGGAGTAAACTTGAGGAGTGATTTATCTCTGGATTAAATAAATGGAGTGATTTATCTCTGGAGTAAATCTGAGGATTGATTTATCTCTGGAGTAAATTTGTGGAGTGATTTATCTCTGGAGTAAATATGTGGAGTGATTTATCTCTGGAGTAAATCTGAGGATTGATTTATATCTGGAGTAAATTTGTGGCGTGATTTATCTCTGGAGTAAATCTGAGGAGTTATTTATCTCTGGAGTAAATCTGAGAATTGATTTATCTGTGGAGTAAATTTGTGGGCGATTTATCTCTGGAGTAAATCTGAGGATTTATTTATCTCTGGAATAAACTTGAGGAGTGATTTATCTCTGGATTAAATAAGTGGAGTGATTTATCTCTGGAGTAAATCTGAGGATTGATTTATCTCTGGAGTAAATTTGTGGAGTGATTTATCTCTGGAGTAAATATGTGGAGTGATTTATCTCTGGAGTAAATATGTGGAGTGATTTATCTCTGGAGTAAATATGTGGAGTGATTTATCTCTGGAGTAAATCTGAGGATTGATTTATATCTGGTGTAAATTTGTGGGTGATTTATCTCTGGAGTAAATCTGAGGAGTTATTTATCTCTGGAGTAAACCTGAGGATGTATTTATCTCTGGAGTAAACCTGAGGATGTATTTATCTCTGGAGTAAATTTGTGGAGTGATTTATCTCTGGAGTAAATATGTGGAGTGGATTATCTCTGGAGTAAATCTGAGGATTGATTCATCTCTGGAGTAAATTTGTGGAGTGATTTATCTGTGGAGTAAATATGTGGAGTGATTTATCTCTGGAGTAAATATGTGGAGTGATTTATCTCTGGAGTAAATCTGAGGATTGATTTATCTCTGGAGTAAATTTGTGGCGTGATTTATCTCTGGAGTAAATCTAAGGAATTATTTATCTCTTAAGTAAATCTGAGGATTTATTTATCTCTGCAGCAAATCTGAGGATTTATTTATCTCTGGAGTAAACTTGAGGAGTGATTTATCTCTGGATTAAATAAGTGGAGTGATTTATCTCTGGAGTAAATCTGAGGATTGATTTATCTCTGGAGTAAATTTGTGGAGTGATTTATCTCTGGAGTAAATATGTGGAGTGATTTATCTCTGGAGTAAATCTGAGGATTGATTTATATCTAGAGTAAATTTGTGGCGGGATTTATCTCTGGAGTAAATCTGAGGAATTATTTATCTCTGAAGTAAATCTGAGGATTTATTTATCTCTGGAGTAAATCTGAGGATTTATTTATCTCTGGAGTAAATCTGAGGATTTATTTATCTCTGGAGTAAACTTGAGGAGTGATTTAACAATGGAGTTAGGGCTCATTTACACTTGCTTCGGCTTCAACACACATTAACGGCTAGTTTATACTTGCTTCAAAACAAGGCTTTGGACAGGCATTGTTAAAGCTCTCTGAACGCTGTCACTAAATAATGCATTTTAAATAGTGCATTTTTATAGCAAAATCTAGCACTGTGCCTATGTCACGTAAATTCCTGTTTTTGGGTTTCACCTTTGATGTGTACTGTGACAGACTCACGCGGGACAGAGGCTATTGGAGGGGACTGAACGCAAGCCTCTTGCCCACCAATTATGGGCCCTAGCATTTGGGGGGATGGTGCTCTCTGTGAGCTGTATGCCTGGGGACCCTGGGGTTGGTGTTACTTTGGATTCAGCTCCATGTCCCCCCAAAACACACAGACTCTGGGAACCCTTTATATGCCATATTAGAATGATAAGACTGAATTATACTGTTGGGACACATCCTGTGAGGAGATGCTGGTGTCATCAACTCCAACTACCTGTGTTTATGTTAATTGAATGAGCTGATCACATTAGCCACCAGCACTGGCTAGGAGACGAATGGTCTAGGCTGAGGAGGGGGAGATTGTTGTTTGTATTGTTAATTGTAATTAGCTCCAGCTATTGTGTTTATACTACTGTGTGAAGCTCGGTGTCCACAAGCCTGTCATCTGGTCTGGGTAAATTTTTTAGTAAATTAGCTCATGTTAATTAGGTTAGCTTTGAGTCAGCCTGCTGTATAAATGTGTGTGAGATCTCAAATAAAGAGTTAGTTCTGATGTACTCCAAGACTGGTGTTTTCTAGTTCTTGGGGGTTCCTATAGCCAGATCCATTGGACTCGTGTTTCAGAACTTAGGAAGCGGTATACTGACGGAAGCACTCAAGAGGAGTGAGGGACATACCGTGACATTGGTGGCAGCAGTGGGATAGCTTCCTGCAGTCTGGGACATCCAAACCTCCAACTGGATCCAAGATCAGCATAGCAGACTTCAGTCACCTCAGCGGAGATATGGACCTGGCATCAGAATTCCCGGGGCTGCTGCGGATCATCCTTTCAACATACACCAGGACTGTGTCTAAGGATGAATACCTGGAGCTCAGGCAGCAGATTCGGGTGGAGCTCTGGATTGGAGCCCTCCAGCTCGCTGGTATAAAACAGGGCAAGTGCTTTCCAACCCAAGAGCAACAGGCCAGTGACCAATGGGCATTGCGGATGGCATTCCTGGGAGAGCAGCCCCAGGAGCAATGGGTGACTGAGTTGGACAGGCTGGTCCAGCAGGAGATAGAGCTGGACAATCGTTATCGGGCTCTGCAATGGCACGCAGAGGAGGGATATTTAGGGGAGACAACAGAATGCTCTCCGGAGGGATACGACTTTGGCGGCCCTGGATTGCTGTGGGAGAGCCTTACAGATCATTTTATGTTTGGCGATGAAGGGGAACCTGACCTTGAGGACCTGCGAGAATATAGAGAGGCTATGCTCGGTCTTGCAGGGGTCTCAGAGCTCAAACCTGATCTGGACCATTTGCTAAGGAAGGAACAGCATCTGGAAAGGGCATACAGGAAACTGCTAGAACAAGTTCAGCAGCATGCCAGAGAATCGGCAGTGGAAAATCCGGAGATTGCCGCCCCCAAACCTGAAGTGCTGACAACAGGGCAGAGCTCTGCTAACCTCTGTCCAGCACTGATAACATCTTCTGGGTTCCATGGACAGGAGATGGTGAACCTCTTTCCCCAGACATCAGTTGCAGAGACAGGGGATTTGATAGACTTTTCTGCTGAGGAAGAGCAACCTGATGAGCCTCCAGCAGAAGAGCTGCTATCAGGGCCAAAGTTCACTGTGCTCTGCCCACCACCAACAGTGGCTTTGGCCTTCTTGAGAGAAGAGGTAGTCGGCCTTCCTCCCACAACACTGACAGGGCCATGTGATTTTCTGCCAGCAGCATCTATGGAGTTAAAACAAACTTCTCCAGCTGAAGATCTGGTAACTGAACAGAGGGTCCAAGACCTCTGTCCCACACTTTTTACACCTGTGGCAGTTTCGGAGGCTCAGGGTGAGAAGGTGGCAATCACTTCCCAGCAGCAGATACAGGGGGAGAAGGGAGAGGAGGTGTGTGTTGTCCCTCCCCTACAGTTGGCCAGGGTGGAGGAAGCAGACTTTTCTCCCCAGCAAAGATCCATGCACCTGGGAGACAGTACCATCGACATGTCGTCCCAGCAGCCAGATGAGGGAATGGAAAAGAAAGCAGCCGGCTCCCTTTTCCAATGGCAACTACACAGTTTGGGAGTGGAGGAAGCCAGCCTCCTGCCCCAACGGTTAGCTGGAGCAGAGGATGCGGAGTCCCCAGCAGAAGTGCTGGCAACAGAGCAGAGTGCTACCAACCTCTTCCCAGCACCGGCAACAACTGTGGAGTTCCAGGGAGCCAGGGCAGTTGGCCCCTCTCTCCCACAACAAGCTGATGTAGTGGAGCTGCTACTCCCAGCTGAATCGCTGGCAACAGGGCAGAGCGCCGCTGGCCTCTGCCTAGCACCTAGTGTCTCTCTACAGCTTCAGGAAGCTGGGGTGATCGGCCCCTCTGTCCAGCAGCAGACCGAGCCCAGGATTGTTAAAAACAATCCAGCTGAAGCCCTGGCAGCCAGACAGAGAGTAAATGACCTCTGCCCCACACCTACTGAGGTCAACTATTCCTTGCAGCCAAGAAAGGAGATCATGCGGGAAGACTATGTGAGTTCACTCTGCCTGACTAACGCATGTCCAGACCAGGTGGAGGTCTGGGACCTTGTTAGTCAACCTTTGATGGGGGAGAAATGTGACAGACTCACGTGGGACAGAGGCTATTGGAGGGGACTGAACGCAAGCCTCTTGCCCAGCGATTATGGGCCCTAGCATTTGGGGGAATTGTGCTCTCTGTGAGCTGTATGCCTGGGGACCCTGGGGTTGGTGTTACTTTGGATTCAGCTCCATGTCCCCCCAAAACACACAGACTCTGGGAACCCTTTATATGCCATATTAGAATGATAAGACTGAATTATACTGTTGGGACACATCCTGTGAGGAGATGCTGGTGTCATCAACTCCAACTACCTGTGTTTATGTTAATTGAATGAGCTGATCACATTAGCCACCAGCACTGGCTAGGAGACGAATGGTCTAGGCTGAGGAGGGGGGAGATTGTTGTTTGTATTGTTAATTGTAATTAGCTCCAGCTATTGTGTTTATACTACTGTGTGAAGCTCGGTGCCCACAAGCCTGTCATCTGGTCTGGGTAAATTTTTTAGTAAATTAGCTCATGTTAATTAGGTTAGCTTTGAGTCAGCCTGCTGTATAAATGTGTGTGAGATCTCAAATAAAGAGTTAGTTCTGATGTACTCCAAGACTAGGGATGAGCCGAACACCCCCCTGTTCGGTTCGCACCAGAACATGCGAACAGGAAAAAAGTTCGTTCGAACACGCGAACACCGTTAAAGTCTATGGGACACGAACATGAATAAACAAAAGTGCTAATTTTAAAGGCTTATATGCAAGTTATTGTCATAAAAAGTGTTTGGGGACCTGGGTCCTGCCCCAGGGGACATGGATCAATGCAAAAAAAAGTTTTAAAAACGGCCGTTTTTTCAGGAGCAGTGATTTTAATAATGCTTAAAGTCAAACAATAAAAGTGTAATATCCCTTTAAATTTCGTACCTGGGGGGTGTCTATAGTATGCCTGTAAAGGGGCGCATGTTTCCTGTGTTTAGAACAGTCTGACAGCAAAATGACATTTTGAAGGAAAAAACTTATTTAAAACTACCCGCGGCTATTGCATTGCCGACAATACACATAGAAGTTCATTGATAAAAACGGCATGGGAATTCCCCAAAGGGGAACCCCAAACCAAAATTTAAAAAAAAAAAATGACGTGGGAGTCCTCCTAAATTCCATACCAGGCCCTTCAGGTCTGGTATGGATATTAAGGGGAACCCCGGCCAAAATTTAAAAAAAAAAATGACGTGGGGTTCCCCCTAAATTCCATACCAGACCCTTCAGGTCTGGTATGGATTTTAAGGGGAACCCCGCGCCAAAAAAAAAAAAAAAAAACGGCGTGGGGTCCCCCCAAAAATCCATACCAGACCCTTATCCGAGCACGCAACCTGGCAGGCCGCAGGAAAAGAGGGGGGGACGAGAGTGCGGCCCCCCCTCCCTCCTGAACCGTACCAGGCCACATGCCCTCAACATTGGGAGGGTGCTTTGGGGTAGCCCCCCAAAACACCTTGTCCCCATGTTGATGAGGACAAGGGCCTCATCCCCACAACCCTGGCCGGTGGTTGTGGGGGTCTGCGGGCGGGGGGGCTTATCGGAATCTGGAAGTCCCCTTTAACAAGGTGACCCCCAGATCCCGGCCCCCCCCCCTGTGTGAAATGGTAAGGGGGTACATAAGTACCCCTACCATTTCACGAAAAAAGTGTCAAAAATGTTAAAAATGACAAGAAACAGTTTTTGACAATTCCTTTATTTAAATGCTTCTTCTTTCTTCTATCTTCCTTCATCTTCTGGTTCTTCTGGTTCTTCTGGCTCTTCTGGTTCTTCCTCCGGCGTTCTCGTCCAGCATCTCCTCCGCGGCGTCTTCTATCTTCTTCTCCTCGGGCCGCTCCGCACCCATGGCATGGGGGGGAGGCTCCCGCTCTTCTCTTCTTCTTTTCTTCTCTTCTTCTCTTCTTCATTTTCTTCTCCGGGCTGCTCCGCAATCCATGCTGGCATAGAGGGAGGCTCCCGCTGTGTGACGGCGCTCCTCGTCTGACAGTTCTTAAATAACGGAGGGGGCGGGGCCACCCAGTGACCCCGCCCCACTCTGACGCACGGTGACTTGACGGGACTTCCCTGTGACGTCACGGGGAATGCCACAGGGAAGTCCCGTCATGTCCCGTGCGTCAGAGGGGGGCGGGGTCACCGGGTGGCCCCGCCCCCCGTTATTTAAGAACTGTCAGACGAGGAGCGCCGTCACACAGCGGGAGCCTCCCTCCATGCCAGCATGGATTGCGGAGCGGCCCGGAGAAGAAAATGAAGAAGAGAAGAAGAGAAGAAAAGAAGAAGAGAAGAGCGGGAGCCTCCCCCCATGCCATGGGTGCGGAGCGGCCCGAGGAGAAGAAGATAGAAGACGCCGCGGAGGAGATGCTGGACGAGAACGCTGGAGGAAGAACCAGAAGAGCCAGAAGAACCAGAAGATGAAGGAAGATAGAAGAAAGAAGAAGCATTTAAATAAAGGAATTGTCAAAAACTGTCTCTTGTCATTTTTAACATTTTTGACACTTTTTTCGTGAAATGGTAGGGGTATAAGTACCCCCTTACCATTTCACACAGGGGGGGGGCCGGGATCTGGGGGTCACCTTGTTAAAGGGGGCTTCCAGATTCCGATAAGCCCCCCGCCCGCAGACCCCCACAACCACCGGCCAGGGTTGTGGGGATGAGGCCTTTGTCCTCATCAACATGGGGACAAGGTGTTTTGGGGGGCTACCCCAAAGCACCCTCCCAATGTTGAGGGCATGTGGCCTGGTACGGTTCAGGAGGGAGGGGGGGCCGCACTCTCGTCCCCCCCTCTTTTCCTGCGGCCTGCCAGGTTGCGTGCTCGGATAAGGGTCTGGTATGGAATTTAGGGGGAACCCCACGTCATTTTTTTTTTAAAATTTTGGCCGGGGTTCCCCTTAATATCCATATCAGACCTGAAGGGCCTGGTATGGAATTTAGGGGGACTCCCACGTCATTTTTTTTTTTTAATTTTGTTTCGGGGTTCCCCTTTGGGGAATTCCCATGCCGTTTTTATCAATGAACTTCTATGTGTATTGTCGGCAATGCAATAGCCGCGGGTAGTTTTAAATGAGTTTTTTCCTTCGAAATGTCATTTTGCTGTCAGATTGTTCTAAACACAGGAAACATGCGCCCCTTTACAGGCATACTATAGACACCCCCCAGGTACGAAATTTAAAGGGATATTACACTTTTATTGATTGACTTTAAGCATTATTAAAATCACTGCTCCTGAAAAAACGGCCGTTTTTAAAACTTTTTTTTGCATTGATCCATGTCCCCTGGGGCAGGACCCAGGTCCCCAAACACTTTTTATGACAATAACTTGCATATTAGCCTTTAAAATTAGCACTTTTGATTTCTCCCATAGACTTTTAAAGGGTGTTCCGCGGCATTCGAATTTGCCGCGAACACCCCAAATTGTTCGCTGTTCGGCGAACTTGCGAACAGCCAATGTTCGAGTCGAACATGAGTTCGACTCGAACTCGAAGCTCATCCCTATCCAAGACTGGTGTTGTCTAGTTCTTGGGGGTTCCTATAGCCAGATCCATTGGACTCGTGTTCCAGAACTTAGGAAGCGGTATACTGACGGAAGCACTCAAGAGGAGTAAGGGACATACCGTGACATGTACTTTCTCCAAACCTTGCCATAAATTTTCCTTGTTACCGGCTTCCTGCTTTGCAGCAGCGTCTCCACTACTTTAGCGGAGAGGCCTTTGTTTAGCAGATTTTTCAGTTCACAGTCCAGGCTGTCAACTTCAAGCTCTGAGGTTGCAGGTGATATGCCCCTGACTGTAGCAGGAGGTCGTCTCTGTCCGGTAAGGCCCATGGATCTTCCTCTGCCATCTTTTTTAGGGTTGTGAACCATGATCGTTTAGGCCAAAATGGTGCTAATAGTATTATGCCGTGTACACTTTTCGACTGTACTGGTCCGACAGAACGAATCCGTCAGACAATCCGATCGTGTGTGGGCTTCATCGGACCTCCAGCGGACTTTTTCTGTTGAAAATGAGACAGACTTTAGATTTGGAACATGTTTCAAATCTTTCCGACGGATTTAAGTCCGGTCTAAAAATCCGTTCATCTGTATGCTAGTCCGACGGCCAAAAAAGGACGGAAGGGCAGCTATTGGCTACTGGCTATGAACTTCCTTATTCTAGTCCGGTCGTAAATCATCACGTTCAAACGACTGGACTTTCGAACGGACTTTAGGACTTTCGAACGGACTTTAGTCCATTCGTGTGTGTGCAAGTCCGGTCGTTCGCAAGTCCGTCGTAACTCCATCGAAAGTCCGTCGGAAAGACCGTTGGACGTTTGATGCTGAAAAGTCTGCCCGTCTGTACACGGCACTACTCTTATGCCGTGTACACACGGGCGGACTTTTCGACTGGACTGGTCCGACGGGACGAATTCGTCGGACAATCTGACCATGTGTGGGCCTCATCGGACCTGCAGCGGACTTTTTTGTTCGAAAATCAGCGGACTTTAGATTTGGAACATGTTTCAAATCTTTCCGACGGACTTGAGTCCGGTCGAAAAATCTGCTCGTCTGTATGCTAGTCCGACGGACAAAAACCGACGCTAGGGCAGCTATTGGCTACTGGCTATCAACTTCCTTAATTTAGTCCGGTCATACGTCATCACGTATGAATCCGTTGGACTTTGGTGTGATCGTGTGTAGCCAAGTCCGTTCGTTCGAAAGTCCATCGGAAGTCCGTCAAAAGTCCATCGAAAGTCCGTCGGAAAGACCGTCGGACCTTTGATGCCGAAAAGTCCGTGTACACGGCTTAACTCTCTCCATCTGAATCTTCTTGATTACTCTGGGGAGGATTTGTAATGGAGGAAAGGCGTACCCCAGGTTGAATTTTCATGGGGATCCCAGGGAGTCTATTACTAGTGCGTCCACCTCTCTTTTCAGAGAAAAGAAGTTTGTCACTTTCTTGTAGTGGCGAACAGGTTGACCTCTGGTAAACCCCATTTCCTCACTAGATTTGTAAATATTTCCTGGTTCAGCTCCCACTCTGCTGGGTCCAGCTGAGTTTGGCTCAGAAAATTTGCTAGGCTGTTGCTCGACCCTTTTATGTGTACCGCAGTCAGTGACTGCATGTGGTTTTCTGCCCATGAGAGGAGTTGATGTGTCGTCCTCAGGAGGGGATTTGATCTGTCGGTTGATATACGTCACTGTGGTGATGTTGTCTGAGAGGATCTGAACATGTTTCCCCACCACCGATTCCCGGAAAGCTAGTTAAGCCTTCAGAACTGCTGTCAACTCTTTTAGATTGGAGGAGGCTTCTGACATGGCTGGCTCCCAGGTCCCCTGTCTGACTTGATGTGTTATATGGGCCCCCCCAGCCGCATTCGCTTGCGTCTGTCGTAAACCAGATTTGACCCATTGGGAACCATAGTCTGCCTGCCACCAGTTGGTCCTTCTCCTGCCACCAGGTTACCATCTCCTGACTGCTTTGGGGATATGGATAATTTCTTGTAGTGAATGTACCTTCCCATCCCAATTGTTTAAAAGGTGGTGCTGTAGGGTTCTCATGTGAAGTTGCCCCCAGTGTACCGCCGGAATTGAGGCAGACATAAGCCCCAAAAGGCACATTAATGCCGCGTACACACGGTCGGACTTTTTGTCTACAAAAGTCCAACGGACGCCGATGGACTAAAGCTGGCTGACAATCCGATCGTGTGTGGGCTTCCCCGGACTTTCAGCGGGCTTTTCCAGCCGCAAATCTGATGGACTTTAGATTTGAAACATGCTTCAAATCTTTACGTCGTAACTAGGCCGGACCCAGAAATCCGCTCGTCTGTGTGCTAGTCCGATGGGCAAAAACCCACGGTAGGGCAGCTATTGGCTACTGGCTATCAACTTCCTTATTTTAGTCCGGTGTACGTCATCACGTACGAATCCGTCTGACTTTTGTGTGATCGTATGTAGGCAAGTCCGTTCGTAAGAAAGTCTGCCGCAAGTCCGACAAAAGTCCGACAAAAGTCCGACAAAAGTCAGTCAAAAGTCTGTCGGACAGGCTGTCGGACTTTTGTAGACGAAAAGTCCGACCGTGTGTACGCGGCATAAGTCTCTTCTTGATCCTTGCCTAGAATAAGATATCTGTCGCATTAAGTTGATTAACTTGGTTATCTTGTCCTCTGGAAGGATGATCTTTTGTGCCTTGGTGTCTATTATATGGCCCAAGGAATGTGATAGATTGGGACAGGGTCTTGACTGATTTTTCTAAGTTGATTTTCCATCCTAAACTGGTGAGGAAGAGTTTGGCCATTAGCAGACCTGTGGTGACTTCCTCTTGCGTCTGACCATATATTGGAAAATCCTCCAGGTATGGTATTATCTGGACTCCCCTCAGTCTGAGCTCCTGCGTTACTCCTGACATGATCTTTGTAAAGATCCGTGGTGCAGACGAAATTTCGAACGGAGGGCCTGGTATTGAAAATGTCTCACTTCCTTCCCTTCTCGGGTGGCGAACCTCAGGAACTTTTGATGGTTGGTATTTAAATTGAGCTTTGCTAAAAATGCTTGTTTCTGGGAGAATGGATTCCACTGTAAATATTGATTCCATCTTGAATTTCCTGTAATGAATGGTCTTGTTGAGTTTCTTTAGGTTCAGGATCAGACTATGTTTGCCCGAGGGCTTCGTTCTTAAGAACACATGAGAACAAAATCCTGTTTTACGGTGTCCCGGGTGGACTTCTGTTATTACCTTTTCTTCTAACAAGTCTTTACTTGCCTGTTTCATAGCTGTGTTTTGCTGTGGCGGGGTTGGAATTGTCATTGCTCGGAACTCAAATGGGGTCTTAATGTGAATTCTATTTTGTATCCTTGAGCTATTATTTGGATGATAAATTGATTAGAGCAAAAGGCCTACCATTCCAGGAGAAAGTATCTTAGTCTTGCACCCACCGTGCTGCTGGCGTCATTGAGACTTGCTGGTGGATGCGGAGTTTGAGAAAAGTGGGTTGGATTTTCCTTGTTTGTGTGTCTGTTTTTTTCATTCTTCAGTTGCTCTGTGATGGATGAGCGGTGGACATGAGTGCCCTGTGATTGGCTTAAATTGTCACATGCGGCCCCGGGGCTGGCCTGTGGGTGAAGATCGCAATCAGTGAATTATGCGCAGTGCCACTTGTTTCCGGAGTCCTGTCTCACTGTCCGGCTGCCTCTACGCTGGCACGATGTGTCTCTCCTCTGTTCCGGATCTCCTCGAGTCCTCATTGTGGCAGTGTCTGGCAGAGGCTACATAATAGCAGATGGGACTCGGGAGACAGAAAGAGGTGAGTGAGTCTGTGAGTGAAATGTTGCCGGCCTGCTGGGCCCAGGGAAGTGGACATGGTCAGGGGAGAGGGGGTAGGCCAGTGTAGTGGTCAGGTAGGTCAGTGTAGGGGTCATTGTAGGGGCGTCTGTGTAGGTGTCAGTGTAGTGGTCAGCGTAGGTGTCAGGTAGCTCAGTGTAGTTGTCAGGTGTTTTAGTGTAGGTGTCTCAGTGTAGTGACCAGTGTAGGTGTCAGGTAGGTCAGTGTAGTGATCAGTGTAGGGGTCAGGTAGGTCAGTGTAGGTGTCAGGTAGATCAGTGTAGGTGTCAGGTAGGAACCAGGTAGGTCAGTATAGGTGTCAGTATAGTGACCAAGTAGGTCTGTGTAGTGGTCAGATAGGTCTGTGTAGTGATCAGGTAGGTCTGTGTAGTGATCAGGCAGGTCAGGGTAGGTGTCAGTGTAGGAATCAGGTAGGTCTGTGTAGTGGTCAGGTAGGTCTGTGTAGGTGTGCCAGTATAGTTGTCAGTGTAGTGGTCAATGTAGGTGGCAAGTAGGTCAGTGTAGGGGTCAGTGTGGTAGTCAGGTAGGTCAGTGAATGTGTCAGGTAGGTCAGTGTAGGCGGCAGTATAGTAATCAAGTAGGTCTGTGTAGTGGTCAGATAGGTCTGTGTAATGATCAGGTAGGTCTGTGTAGTGGTCAGGTAGGTCAGTGTAGGTGTCAGTAAAGTAATCAGGTAGATCAGTATCAGAATAAGGTAGGTCAGTGTAGGAATCAGGTAGGTCTGTGTAGTGGTCAGGTAGGTCTGTGTAGTGATCAGGTAGGTCTGTGTAGTAGTCAGGTAGGTCTGTGTAGGGGTCAGTGTAGTGCTCAGGTAGGTCTGTGTAGTGATCAGGTAGGTTTGTGTAGTAGTCAGGTAGGTCTGTGTAGGGGTCAGTGTAGTGATCAGGTAGGTCTGTGTAGTACTCAGGTAGGTCTGTGTAGTGGTCAGGTAGGTCTGTGTAGTAGTCAGGTAGGTCAGTGTAGGTGTCAATGTAGCGGTCAGGTAGGTTAGTGTAGTGGTCAGTGTAGTGATCAGGTAGGTCTGTACTACTGGAAGGGACTGCTACAAGCCCATGGGTTAGGGTTTGCAAATTACTTACCTTGCCCCGGGAGCTGACAACCCACACTACACCACTGATCAGTGACTATGGAGGAAGAGGGTGGTATGGTGGGGGGTAAGTAAAAAATAAAATCTTATTACCTCCTCTGTTGCCAGTTCCAGTAATGTCTCCTCTCTACTTCCTCACAACTTGAAACGTTATCTTCCTGTGACCCCACTTTTTGTCTGCATGTGACACCACTTATCTTCCTGCCCGTGTGTGACCACTTCCTGTCTTCCACTCAGTAGAGGAGAAATCACTGGCTACTGGACAGTGTGAGTACTGCGGTCTCCAATATAGTGTATTTCCAATGCTGGTAAACCAATCCCCTCCTGGTAATCACTATACATTGTAAATAGGCAGAGACTCTGTTTATGAGTGCTTTGGGATGAGGGGCAGGGACTCTGTATATGTGGCTCCTCTGTTGTGTGGGAACTTTATACCTGTATATATGGCTGCTATGGGGTGTGGGGGCAAGGACTCTGTATATGTGGCTTCTATGGCTTCTCCATAGTGGCTTCTATGGAGGAAGCAAGTATTCTTTATATACAGCAGGTATATGCAATTAGCGGACCTCCAGCTGTTGCAAAACTACAAGTCTCATCATGCCTTTGCCTCTGGGTATCATACTTGTGGCTGTCAGAGTCTTGCTATGCCTCATGGTAGTTCTGCAACAGCTGGAGGTCCGCTAATTACATATCCCTGATATACAGTATCTCACAAAAGTTAGTACACCCCTCACATTTTTGTAAATATTTTATTATATTCTTTCTTGTGACAACACTGAAGAAATGACACTTTTGCCGCGTACACACGGTCGGACTTTTCGTCTACAAAAGTCCGACAGCCTGTCCGACAGACTTTCGACGGACTTTTGGCGGACTTGCGGCGGACTTGAGGCAGACTTGCTAACGAACGGACTTGCCTACATACGATCACACAAAAGTCCGACGGATTTGTACGTGATGATGTACACCGGACTAAAATAAGGAAGTTGATAGCCAGTAGCCAATAGCTGCCCTAGCGTGGGTTTTTGTCCGTCGGACTAGCACACAGACGAGTGGATTTCTGGGTCCGGCGTAGTTACGACGTAAAGATTTGAAGCATGTTTCAAATCTAAAGTCCGTCAGATTTGAGGCTGGAAAAGTCCGCTGAGAGTCCGCTGAAAGTCCGGGGAAGCCCACACACGATTGGATTGTCAGCCAGCTTTAGTCCGTCGGCGTCCGTCAGACTTTTGTAGACGAAAAGTCAGACCGTGTGTACGCGACATTTGCCACAATGTAAAGTAGTGAGTGTACAGCTTGCATAACAGTGTAACTTTACTGTCCCCTCAAAATAACTCAACACACAGCCATTAATGTCTAAAGCGCTGGCAACAAAAGTGAGTACACCCCATATACCTGGAAGTGCATATGGCTTTTAACCACTTCCGGACCGCCCACCACATATATACTGCAGCGAGGCAGCCCGGCAGCACAAAATCACGTACCTGTATGTGATTTTGTGCACGCGGTGTAGGAGGGGCGGGCGCACCGCCTAAGCCCCGCTCCCTCTGTGATTGGACACAGTGGGAGCCAATCAGCGGATCCAGTGGCCGCACAGGCCGCCGCAACTCGCCGGTCGTTCTGTGGAGAGAGACGGAGCGGCGGTGTGCCTATGTAAACAAGGCAAACCGCTCATCTGTCAGGGAGCAGATGAGAGATGTTGTGTTTCAGCTAACCTGAAACATGATCTCGCTTTTCCTTCAGTGTATCCATTCCCCACAGTTATAAAGCACCTCCCAGGCACACACTTAACCCTTTGATCGCCCCTGGTGTTAATCCCTTCCCCGCCAGTGTCATTTATATTGTGGCAGTGCATTTGTTTTAGTACTGATCACTGTATCGGTGTCACTGGTCCCCAAAAAGTGTCACTTCGTGTCCAATTTGTGCGACACAATGTCGAAGTCCCGCTAAAAATTGCTGATCGCTGCCATTACTAGTAAAAACAATTAAAAAAATGAAAAGTCCCTAAAAATATCCCATAGTTTGTAGACGCTATAACTTTTGTGCAAACCAATCAATAAACGCTTATTGTGATTTTTTTTTTACCAAAAATATGTAGAAAAAAAAAAACATACTTGCCTAAACTAATGAAGAAATTAGATTTTTTAAATTTCTTTTATTGGGAATGTCTTATAGCAGAAAGTAAAAAATATTGTTTTTTATTTTAAAATTGTCGGTCTTTTTTTGTTTATAGCGCAAAAAATAAAAACCGCAGGGGTGATCAAATACCACCAAAAGAAAGCTCTATTTGTGGGAAAAAAAGGATATCAATTTTATTTGGGCACGACCACGTAATTCTCAGTTAAAGTAACGCAGTGCCGTATCACAAAAATGGCCTGGTCAGGAAGTGGGTAAGCCCTAACGGAGCTGACGTGGTTAACCTCTCCTCGATGGCCATACGCATATATACGGCCTCTCGGCAGGTGGGCTTTAACGCTGAGCGGCCACATATATGTGGCCCTGTGTAAACATCCTTCTGTGCTAAGAGCGCGCGTGCTGTGTTCTCCCAGCACAGTTACAGGTGGGTACAGGAAAACTCCAGAGCTTTCTGATCATGTGACCACTTTAACAGTCTATCACAGCGGTCACGTGATCTGAATCTCCGCCTTCCAGCATTTAGAACCACTTAAAGGGCCAGGTGGTGGCAGCGGGAAGGGGTTAAAGTGGTGCACTGCTGTTTTTAGTGCACTTTATTTGTGAGTACACTACTGTATACTTTGAACTGATTCCCGTCCTGTGATGTATCGGCATGTCGCTGGATAGGAAGGGTGATATCTCAGTCATCGCTGCAGCTGTAGCGATCGATTTTTTTTTCAGCTGGCGATTCTCTTCATTGTAAAAGAAATCCTAGCGGTTATGCAGTTCATTTTTCAACCGCCGGAAGGGGGTTCCTCCCCTTCCCGCCACCGCCACCTTTACTGTCCTCTCCCAAGCAATCGAGGGAGCCCTGTGGCGTCCAGTTCCTGGGACAATTTTGATTCAGACCGCAACATACCACACATGTCTACACAGGACCTAATGAGAGGCTGGATTGAACTCACAGGGTTCTCATATCTTGATGCACCCCTGTAACTTATTATAGGGTGCTACCACTCTCTGGATTGTATTTTTATTTTAAAGTATGCAAAATGAGAAAAAGAGGAACGGGGATACCACAAAGTGGGGGCAGGAACGTCTCACCATTGGAAACTCCAGAAAACACACGTTAAGAGAAGACTCAGACCATCCCAACTACACATGTATACATTTATTATCACTTTTGCCAGGATGCCCCCTCTTTATAAACTAAATATATTCTTCTTACAGTTGTGTTATGGAGGAATACGTTCGACTAAAAATCATTATACATTTGTCAAAAGAATCAGCAGATGCTTTCCCTCTGAAGTCTAATCAGACTTATCAGTAAAACATTTCCCGCTGTCTGAATGCATTGAGGACCCTGTGCGACGTTGTCTTCCCTGAGGATTTCTTTCCGATTTAAACATTTCCCGCACACAGTACATGACTAAGGACACTAACCCGTGTGAACTCTCCGATGTTTAACAAGGTCTCCTTTATAAATGAAAGTTTTCCCGCACTCTGAACACGAATAGGGACGCTCACCCGTGTGAACTCTCTGATGCTTAACGAGGTCTCCTTTATAAGTGAAAGATTTCCCGCACTCTGAACATGAATAAGGACGCTCACCCCTGTGAACTCTCTGATGTTTAACTAGGTCTCCTTTATGAATGAAAGATTTCCCGCACTCTGAACATAAATAAGGACGATCACCCGTGTGAGTTAACTGGTGTGTAACAAGGCCTCCTCTTTTCGTGAAAGATTTCCCGCACTCTGAACAAGAATAAGGACGCTCACCCGTGTGAATTCTCAGGTGGGAAACGAGGCCTCCTTTTGTAGTAAAAGATTTCTCGCACTCTGGACATACATATGGCCACTCACCTGTGTGAATCCCCTGATGTTTAACAAACTCTCTTTTAAGAGTGAAAGATTTCCCGCATTCTGAACATGAATAAGGATGCTCACCCGTGTGAATTCTCTGGTGTTCAACAAGTCCTCCTTTCTGAGTGAATGATTTCCCACACTCTGAACATGAATAAGGACGCAAACCTGTGTGAATTCTCTGGTGTATATCAAGGTCTTTTTTATAAATAAAAGATTTACCACACTCTGAACATGAATAGGGACGCTCACCCGTGTGAATTTTCTGGTGTCTAACAAGATAAGATTTCTTCTGGAAAGATTTCCCGCACTCTGAACATGAATAGGGATGCTCGCCGGTGTGAATTATCTGATGTCTAACAAGATCTCCTTTAGAAATGAAAGATTTCTGGCACTCTGTGCATGAAAAGGGACGCTCACCTGTGTGAATTCTTTGGTGTTTAACAAAGTCTCGTTCATGACTGTAAGATTTCCCGCACTCTGAACATGAATAGGGAAGGTCTCCTGTGTGAATTTTCTGGTGTGCAACAAAGTTTTGTTTATGTTTAAAACATTTTCCGCACTCTGAACAAGAGAAAGGACGGTCACTCGTGTGAACTCTCTGGTGCTGAATAAGTTTTCCTTTCCGAGTGAAAGATTTCCCGCACTCAGAACATGAGAATAGATTGTCACCACGGTGGGCTCCTTCATGGGGTGAGGAAGATTCCTCGGGATTAGAAGGATCTGTTGATCGATCTGCAGTGTGAGATCTTACATGGATATTTACAATCATAGTATGTGATTGATGAGAAGATTCCCCCTGATCAGAGGGATCCATTGATGTCTCCGGACAGGAAGGTCTGTGATGTATATTTGGTGTATTTGGATTTCCTCCTGGAGGATCCTGTGTGATGACATTATCTTCTGACTTACAATCAGCAGATAATAGAAGATGTCTCTCCGAGGAATTCCTGACATCACATCCATCTGATGGAAAGAAATGTAAAAAATAAAATAATATATACTGTGTGTGTGTATATATATATACACACACACACATACACACACACACACACACACAGTACTGTGAAAAAGTATTTGCCCCCTTCCTGATTTATTTATTTTTTTTGCATATTTTTCACACATAAATGATTCGGATCATCAAACAAATTTTTAATATTACACAAAGATAACCAGAGTAAATCCAAGATGCAGTTTTCAAATTATTATTTAATTTATTAGGGAAAAAATCTGTTCAAACCTGCCTGGCCTGCCGTGTGAAAAAGTAATTGCCCCCTCCCATGCTCAATCATGAATGAACTGTGATTACCACAATTTTTTGGAAAGCTGAGTTAAATTTCACTTGCCACACCCAGGCCTGATTACTGCCAGACCTGTGGAATCAAAACAGGTTGAATAAAAAAAAAAATCACATAAATAGAAGCTGTCTGACAAAGTGAAGCACACTAACAGATCACAAAAAGCCACACATCATGCCACAATCTAAAAATATTCAAGAACAGATTAGAAACAAAGTAATGTATATGTATCAGTCTAGGAAGGGTTTCAAAGCCATTTCTAAGGATTTGGAACTCCAGTGAACTACGGGGAGAGCCATTATTCACAAATGGAGATAACTTGGAACAGTGGGGAATCTTCCCAGGAGTGGCCGGCCTACAAAAATTACTCCAAGAGCATGACGACGGCTCATCCAGGAGGTCATAAAAGAACCCAGAACAACATCTAAAGAACTGCAGGCCTCACTTGCCTCAGGTAAGATCAGTGTTCATGATTCAACAATAAGAAAGAGACTGGGCAAAATGGCATCCATTAGAATTCCAAGGCCAAAGCCACTGCTGACAAAAAAGAACACAAAGGCTCATCTCACATTTACCAAAAAAAATCTTGATTATCCCCAAGACTTTTAGGCAAATATTCTGTGGACTGATGAGACAAAAATTTGGAAGGTGTGCTTCGTGTTATATCTGGTATAAAACAAATACAATATTTCATAAGAACATCATACCAACAGTCAGACGTGGTATTAGCGTGATGGTCTGGGGCTGCTTTGCAGCTTCAGGACCTGGATGACTTACCATAATTGATGGAACCATGAATTCTGAGCTTTACCAGAAAACCCTAAAGGAGAATGTCCAGCCATCAGTTTGTGACCTCAAGCTCAAGTGCACTTGGGTTATGCAGCAGAACAATGATCCAAAACACAACAGTAAGTCCACCTCCAAATGGTTCAAACAAAGCAAAATTTAGGTTTTGAGTGGCCTAGTCAAAGCCTGGACTTAAATCCAATTAAGATGCTGTATCATGACCTTACTCAGGCCGGCCGTTCATGCTGGAAAACCCTCCAATGTGGCTGAATTAAAACAACTCTGCAAAGAAGAGTGGGCTAAAATTGCTCCACAGCAATGTGAAAGGCTCATTGCCAGTTATCACAAGTGCTTAATTGCAGTTGTTGCTGCCAAGGGTGGCACAACCAGTTATTAGGTTTAGGGGGCAATTACTTTTTCACATAAAGCCAGGCAGGGTTGGACAGCTTTTTTGCCTTAATAAACGAAACCATCATTTAAAAACTGCATTTTGTATTTACTCTGGTTATCTTTGTGTAATAAGAAAATTTGTTTGATGATCTGAGTCATTTAAAGTGGAGTTCCACCCACTTTTACAACTCTTCAGCATCCCTCACTAAACTGAGCACTGTAAACGAATTGGATATTTTTTTATTTTTTTTCTCAGCACTTACTGTATATCTGCTGTATTCATTTTTCACTTCCTCCTCCCTGGCCGCGGCCCATCGCATCATTTCCTGTTTGCAATGCCTTCTGGGAAGGGGCGGCAACTTCCTCTGAAACTGCCGTTGCTTTGGAAACCTGACCTGAAACCTATTACACTGCTTGTGCTGCACTGAGCATGTGCGAGATCTGCAAGGATGAGATCCAGGAAGAAATGCAGTATGGCTTCAGATGCCCAGACTTAAGATGGCCACGGCCTGCTATAAGTTTATAAAATAACAAACTACTGCTATAAACTAACAAAACAGACCTTAGTTTACAGACTAACTTTACTAGAATACATTAAGCTTGTGTATTATAGGGGTATTTTTATTTAAAAAGTATAATTTCGGCCGGAACACCACTTTAAGTATGAAAATATGCAAAAAAACCCAAAAAATCTGAAAAGGAGGCAGATACTTTTTCACAGCATTGTATGTATATATATATATATATATATATATATATATATATATATATATATATATATATACACAGTATATACATATAGAGACAGAGAATTGTTTCTTCCATAGTGTCTGTTACTTACTTGTGTTGATAAGTTGCGAAATTTCATCCTGTTCTCTCTTCATAATCATCCCAACCTCCTCCGTGAACTGCAGATCACCCCCCAAATATTTCTCCACTTCTTCCTCTTTAACCTCAGCTTTTATATTAATCAGTTTTTTGCCCTGAACCCCAAAATAATAGAAAAAAAACTATTAAAGTCAACTCAAGGCAGATATTACAGATGCAAATGACAGCAGCTCTCTATTGTCCTGTCTCCCTTGGCTCCCTTCTTCATAATCGCCATCTCTCACTACGCAACTGGCCATATGGGCATTGTGGATATCTTCCACAATCTCTTTACCGGAGATTTCCCTGCACCCCTCTTCTTTGATTCCTATCCTGAGAGATCTGGAGTTTGAGTCAGGTACTACTAACAAGCACCTTGGTCAACTTTTGGACATTGAAACATTTTGACGTGTACATTTTGTGACTTCTACCAATTGTACTTCATTGATAGCTATCCAACATTTGTTAGATTCTCCTGTCAATGTCTGCTCGGTCTTTTGCTCAGTCTCAGATTTGCCACTTTTTGCGGTCCAATATAGCTCACATTGGCAGCCTTAGGGAGACCACTTTTCTTTTCCAATATTTTTATTCAGAAAATGTTTTAAACAAGTATAATATCGACACCATCTTAGAACGAAGTAATGGTACAGGTGACAAATTGGTTATGGGTCGGTTACATCACAATATATATCACACCTTATATTTATGTGAGGTTTTATGTATCCTTTTCCTTATTTTAGGTTTACATAATAAAGGTCAGACCTAAACCGAAAAGATTAAACTAAGAAAAATAAACAGGAAATAACTTCCCCTAGGTGGATGCACAGGAGTGCTCCAACAAGTAGCATGGGGAATCGTGGGGGGAAACACAAACTCCCTCTGTCACCTCTACTAGGTGTAACCAACTTGTTTTACCTCTAAGTGGACCCAGGGGACTCAATTGGTCCATGGAGAAGACCACTTTTGAGAACCTTTGTAGTGCTGTGTACCTGCTGTTGTAGTGGAATACACTGTGCACCTCACCTGTTAACTATATAAACTTCTGGTATCTCTTCCGCTGGCATATGTTCCTCCCTTTTACTGCCTAGTCGCAGGCTGACTGGGGGAAGGGACAAACCAACAAGTGTTACTGACCTAAGGCAGAGATAAATCAGGTCTACTGGCCATTTTCTGTGAGCCTGAAAAGCCCAGGACCCATCCCCAATTAGCATATCAACACATCAGCTGGACTTACAGGAGCAAAGAACAGCACGATGTCATTCAGTATGCAGCCCCCAGTGGAGGATGAGGACACATGATGACATGTGATTGAAGTTAAGACCCACAGAGGAATGAAAGTATATTGAATATTAAGAAAAAGGAATAAATTGGAGGGGTGAAAATGTAGGGTGCTAAAAAGAGCCTTTAATGGAGATGGGGGTGCGGGGAGCAAAAGCTGAACTTCAGATGGAGAAGTAAGCATTAAATCAAGAGACTATGTAGAAGAATATCATCTTATAGCTTAGAAAACTTTGAGTTCTAATTGCTCAGTCCCATCTACCTGATGATGGTGTGGGATGGTGTGATCTTCCTGTGTGGAATCCTGGGAATACAGAGGATCCCCCTCCTCCATAGACTTCTGATCCCCAAACATCTCTTCTTTTTCCACTTTAACCTCAACTTTGATGTGTTTCAGTTCTTCCCCCTTAAGCACAAATACGATAATACGAGAATGGATTTGTAAAAGGAAACAAGAGTTGACATTGATGAAAGCGTAGATTTCTATTTGAGTTCTAGTTGTTCAGCTCCATCTACCTGATGATGGTGAGGGATGGTGTGATCTTCCTGTGTGGAATTCCGAGAATACAGAGGACGGGGACATCTCTCTGGTGGGTTCCCATTACTGGATCCATCTGTAGGAAACACACACACTGACTGAATACATTGTTTCTATGTGTTTATCAGATGACGGGGGATCTAGGTGTACCCTTCATACTGCCGCCCCCCCCCCCCTTACAAAAGAAAGTCTCCTCTTACCCGGTGATGTGAGGGGCGGCTGATTCTCCATCATGATGACCTTGTAGAGATCCTTGTGTCCTTCTAAATACTCCCACTCCTCCATGGAGAAATAGACAGTGACATCCTGACACCTTATAGGAACCTGACACACACAATGATACAGTCACCATCCAGACACATCCCTTGTCTGTTACTGGATAATGTCCCAGAATTCCCGGCACCGCTCACCTCTCCTGTCAGCAGATCCAATGATTTTGTTGGTGACTTCTAGAATCTTCTTGCAATTGTTTCTCTTGGGTTTCAAGGAATGAGGTGAATGAACTGTAATGATTAAATGGTCACCGGAGAAAAACTGCATTGAAAGGGCAACACTAATATCATGTAACCTCCCAAAATCCTCCTCACCTCTCCCGTCAGGTCTGTGTTTTAATAACCATTTGACCATTTTACGCCCTTCATGAACGGGACATTTTTTGTTATTGAGCACTGTGCTACTTTAACTGGCAATTGCACAGTCATTTAATGCTGTACCCAAATGATTTTTTTTTTTTATTTCACACAAATAGAGATTTCTTTTGGTGGTTTTTGATCTTTTTTTAATTTTTTATTATAAAAATGAAAAAAAGACCAAAAATTTTGAAAAAACATATATATTTTCTACTTTCTGTTATAAAACATATCCAATAAAAAAATATATTTTTTTATAAATTTAGGCCAAAAAATGTATTCTGCTACATGTCTTTGGTAGAAACAAAAATCCCAATATGTGTATATTGATTGATTTGTGTGAAAGTTTTAGCATCTACAAACTATGTAATGTATACAGTATATTTGAATTTACGTAGCTATAGACGCTTTACTGTAATGTAGGTGATCAGCGACTTATAGTGGGACTGTGATAGGGTGGTGGGAAATCTGATCCTAAAAGACACTATCTAGGAGCGTCACTAACATTGCTAGTGACACTAATACAGTGATCAGTGATAATAATATACATTGTCACTGTACTAATGACACTGGCTGGGAAGGGGGTTAACATCTAGGGGCAATCAAGGGGTAAACTGTGTGCCTAACAAGTGTAATACGTGCTGTTTTTACTTACTAATCTGGCTGTTTTTTTCCTCCCTGCTTTTCAGGGAGAAGAAAAAAAACATATTGCTGTTCCCTGTACACAGAGTTCTGTGTGTTTGTAAACTTAGAACTTCATGTGTGATTGGCTACAGCCGATCAGCAGGTTCACAGCCAAAATCATTTGATAGAATTTGCTGACAAATTTGTGCTGTTGTGAATCACAGTACAGTTTAGCAGGAGGGGGGCACGTGGCTCGAACCCGGAAGCATGCCGGCAGATTTAATGTACTGTAGATTTACTGTGACCAAGGGGCAAGTAGTTAATAGAGAGAAGTGATGTCATGTGACCCTACCAGAATCCTCCTCACCTCCCCGGTCAGCAAGTAGATGATCTCCAGGGTGAGGTTTAAAAAATAATCTCTTATTACCTCCTCTGCTGCCAGTTCCAACATCTTCCTCACAACGGCTCTATCCCAGAACTTCCTTTTTAGTCTCCTACATCACTTCCTGTTCCTCAGTTACCTCACTTCCTGTCTGCACCTGACATCACTTCCTCCCCATTTCTGGTATCACTGTCTGTAGAAATCACACTCTTCTTGTCTTTGCGTTCCACTTCCACTCGATATAATTGGAAAAGATCTCTGCCTTGAAAATAATGTCATTAAAGGAGGAGTCCCATTTATTTTTACTATGTGAATATTATAAGATAAGACTGCAATGGTTAAAAAAAATAAGAACCACTAGATCCTGTAACTATCATAAAAAATTGCAGATAAAAGCACAGAATAGTATGTTAGTTTCTTACTTACCGTGTTTTTACTTTACATAATTTTTTTATTACTTCCTAGCATTGTGTGTTTATGTGTCTGGCAACAAGGTAACCCCTCACAGTTCCTCTTGTTGGGTGCAGGGTGGGGCCCTGCTGTTAAATATTGTTTCAAAAATTGTAATTACCTGCCCCTATTAAATAGGGGCAGAAACATTGGGTCTTAGGTGTTGGTGGTGTCACAACACTGTAACCCCTCACAGTTACTCTTGTTGGGCGCAGGAACAAGCCCTGCTGTTAAATATTATTCAAAAAATTGTAATTACATGCCCCTGTTAAACAGGGGCAGAAACATTGGGCCTTGGGTGGTGGTGGTGCCCTAAACTATAAATATTGTTGGAAGCTAGCATCATCATGATTGAGGAGGAATAGCATAGGCAGCATAGGCAGTCTTTAAGGGATCACAGATTAATAGCAAATTCAATTAGTTACATCAGCATCAGGTGCTTGATAGCTGCTGATCCAGGACTGATTCATTTTTATAAACGTGAGCCTATTAACGGAGTCTGTGGGCAGGCGGCACTCTTTGAACCGTTACAAACCCTCCAGCAGCACTGAATGTACGTTCAGAAAGCATGCTGGATGCAGGACAGGTCAGCAGCTCAATTGCATATTGAGCAAGTTCTGTCCAGTGGTCCAACCTCAAGACCCAGCAACTCAGTGGATGCTCTGTTGGAAAGGCCTCCAAGTCTGTTCTTGCCCATAGATATTCCTGAACCATATAATGCAGATGCTGGCGATGGTTGCTGGGTGCTGAGGACTGAAAAATTGTTTAAAGGCATCGGTCAGCCGGCCACCTTCTCCAATATTATATTCCTCTGACCGAACGAAGCTTTAGAAACACGTCGTCCAGCACCAGGTCAGTCACCAGCCCTGCACTTACCCCATCTAGGTCGCGGGGCTTCCTCCGGGTGATGGGCGGCAGCTTCCCCTGCGTCTCCTCCTACTCGCCATCATGGCGACTTCCACCGTGTGTCTCCTCCCTCCTCCTAGGTGGCCAATAGGATCGCTTCTCCTCTCCGCAAATCGGGTGACGGGTCTCAGAACCCGCTTCCTGATTGGCCGGGAGGAGAATCAGGAAGACAACAGTAATTATTAATTTTCTATTGTCACACAACTGGGAGCACACCCTTTTTTTAAGCCTATTAGGGCCTCTGGCTCTAATCACGTGCTTTAAAAAAAAAAATACATTCGAATCCGTGCGTCCGGCGCCCCGCATGTAGATTAGGGGGCCAGACGCATGGACAGGGGAGGCAGTGCCCCTGCACCCTGCATTATGAGCCGCCACTGATGCCTATTCTCTGGAATGTGAGCTTGTGTTATCACAGAGCCAGTTCAGGCTCGGGAAAGATCGCGGCCATATGGTCGGGATCTGCCCACATGCCTGGACTGACACCTGGCTCAGCCTCTCAACAAGCCACTGAGAGCCTGAGCCGGCTGCTCCCGCCCCCTCCACAGCCCAGCACTCCAAAAAGCATGGGGGGGCAGAGCAGAGAGCCGATGACTGACAGTGACCAGCAGTCTGCTAACGAAGCTGTGAGAACCGAGCAGTCGGGGGTGTTTGATTGCTCGGTTCTCAGTGAGCCAGCGGGGGACAGATGCATCATCGGACGGATGCTGCATCCAGCTAGGCAAGTATGATTCTACAAAAAAATTGATTCCTATACTTCTCTTTTAAAATTTGCATTCCTTTGGACACCGAGCACGCCCTTCACCCAAATTTTTTTTAAATGGCGTGGGGGTCCCCCAGGCACTATATACTCTGAACAGCAGTATATATACTATACGGCCTGCCCTATATACTCTGCAGAAAATTGGGCCTTAGGTGTTGTTGGTACAAGAACACTGTAAGCCCTCACAATTACTCTTGGTGGGCGCAGGAACGGGCCCTGCTGTGAAATATTATATCAAAAATTGTAATTACATGCCCCTGTTTAACAGGGGCAGAAAAATTGGGCCTTTTGTGGTGGTACCACAACACTGTAAGCCCTCACAGTTACTCTCGTTGGGCACAGGAACGGTCCCTGCTGTGAAATATTATATCAAGAATTGTAATTACATGCCCCTGTTAAACAGGGGAAGAAAAATTGGGCCTTGGGCAGTGGTGGTGTTGCCACAACACTGTAACCCCTTACAGATACTCTTGTTGAGCGCAGGAACGGGCCCTGCTGTGAAATATTATTTTAAAAATTGTAATTGCATGCCCCTGTTTAACAGGGGCAGAAAAATTGGTCATTTTGTGGTGGTGCCACAACACTGTAAGCCCTCACAGTTACTCTTGTTGGGCGCAGGAACGGGCCCTGCTGTGAAATATTACATCAAGAATTGTAATTACATGCCCCTGTTAAACAGGGGCAGAAAAATTGGGCCTTGGGCAGTGGTGGTGGTGCCACAACACTGTGAGCCCTCATAGATACTCTTGTTGGGCGCAGGAACGGGCCCTGCTGTAAAATATTAGATCAAAAATTGTAATTACATGCCCCTGTTAAACAGGGGCAGAAAAATTGGGCCTTGGGTGGTGGTGCCCTAAACCAAAAATATTGTTGTAAGCTAGCATCATCAAGATTGAGGAGGAATAGGATAGTTAGCATAGGCAGTCTTCAAGGGATCCCACATCCATAGCAAATTCAATCAGTTACATCAGCATCAGGTGCTTGATAGCTGCTGAGACAAGACTGATTCATTTTTATGATTGTGAGCCTATCAACGGAGTCTGTGGACAGGCGCACTCTTTGATCAGTTACAAACCCTCCAGCAGCACTGAATGTGCATTCAGAAAGCGTTGCACAAACCTTTCTTCAAGGCCTCCTGAAGATGTTTCATCCTCTGCTCCCTCTGCGAAGGCAGGATGAGTTCTGAAACCTTACCCTTGTAATGTGGATCAAGAAAGGTTGCCAGACAGTAATGATCCCTCTCCTTGATACCAAATCAGGGAGGCCATGCAGCATAAGTTTGCAGAGGCATTCAATTCTGAGTCCTCTCAGTCACTAGGGATATTGCAATCATAGTATGTGATTGATGAGAAGATTCCCCCTGATCAGAGGGATCCATTGATGTCTCCGGACAATAAGGTCTGTGATTTATATTTTGTGTATTTGGCTTTCCTCCTGGAGGATCCTGTGTGATGACATTATCTTCTGACTTACAATCAGCTGATATTAGAAGATGTCTCTCCGAGGAATTCCTGACATCACATCCATCTGTTGGAAAGAAATTTAAAAACGTAAAAAAAAAAATGTCAGTAGTTCAAAAAGAAATAGATTTTAAGCTCCACCTCCACATCATAGGAACCGGTTGATCTCACAGTTGGGCTCCTGTTCTTCCTCCAAATTCATTCAAATTTGTTTACTTCCGAGTCCATTTATTGGCAAATTCTATAATAATAAAAAGCTATTAGCTACCCATTAGCTAAAATGCATTAGTGGTTTATTACTACATTGGATTGCCTGTATTTCCCTGGATTAAAAAGTTAAAAGAATGTGCAGATCATATATGGACCCATATATGGATCATATAGAGGCCCTTGTCCTCATTAACATGGGGACAAGGTGCTTTGGGGCAGGGAGACAGTTGGACAAATGGCTCTATATTTAGGATGCATATGGTCTATAAACTAGAGGCTCTGGATGGACAGTTGGATAAATGGTTCTATATTTAGGATGCATCTGGTCTATAAACCAGAGGCTCTGGATGGACAGTTGGATAAATGGCTCTAAATTTAGGATGTATCTGGTCTATAAACCAGAGTCTCTGGATGGACAGTTGGATAAATGGTTCTATATTTAGGATGTATCTGGTCTATAAACCAGAGGCTCTGGAGGAACAGTTGAAGAGGTGCACTTTTATTCATCAAAGCACAAACTAACAACAGCACAGGCCGGCTACTACAATCCTCAATCTTCAATATACAGAAGAGATTAGGTGGCAGGGTGCAGCAGAAAGATGAGGGGGCAGGGCTCACTGCTGGCTGTACCTCCCCTATTAGGACACCCATGTGTGGAGTGGGGCAGTGTGTACAGGGAGGGGGTTAGTGTGAGCAAGGTGGTCAAGAGGGCAATGTACACAATGGGGGTGATGTGTGCAGGGGAGGGGGGTGGGGCAATGTGTACAGAAAGGGTGGCAGCAAGTACAGGAAAGGAGGAACTGTTTGCAGGGAGGGTGATGTGTGCACAGGGGAGGAGGAGAACAGTAGAAGCATAGATGGAGGAGGCAACAGGCAAAGAAAACCAATTGGCACAGATGTTTTTGCAGCTGTATCATACTGCCAAATTGGCTCCAGTGAGGAGCATTATGACAAGGTCTCCAACTTTACTTCGGTACCAGATAGTCAAAAGGCGGAAAATGAGGGAGACGCACATTAGTGAGGCAGGTAGTCAAACACCTGTGCTGTAGACTGCATATAGTGCAAATGTGTTAATGTGACTAATTTTTGGAAACACTTTATTTTTACCTGTTCTCTCTCTCAGGAAAAAGCATTACTAGTTTAGTAGCAAATCTGTCTATGTTTTATTATTCAGTCTGTCAAAAAGGAAGCCATTTTTTTGCTTTCAGGTGTAATCTATTTACAATTTTTTCAAGAAAGTGCAGCCTATTCCAATGGAGGCTTGGCAAGTGTGGTCAATTCTGTTCAACCTTTACATTTGAAATTTTACACAAAAAAACTTTTTCCAGATGCAATATGCATGCTCAATCACTCAAAAATTGCAGCTTTTCCATACAGGCTTGGTATCCGTGGGACAAATATCCTATCACCAGTCTCAAAAACAGGACACACATGTTTTGCTTCCAGATGTAATGTGCTTGCTCTCTCCCTTAGAAATTGTGGCCTATCCAACAAAGGCCTTGCTAAAGAAACATGCCTAAGAAAATGCAGGCTGTTCAAATAGCCTTGATTTCTGCAGTGCAAATTATTTTTTCCTTATTAGTCTAACAAGTAAAACCTAAATGTTTTACAGTATTTACACTTAAAATATGCCCATTCAGTCACTCAGCAACTACAGCCTGTCCATACTCTAGGAATGGACGTTACAGGGGTAATGATACCGTGCTGACATGTTTCGCTAGTGAACATGAGCTTCTTCAGAGTGTTCACGAGTGAAACATGTCAGCACAGCGTCATTACCCCTGTGACATTCATTCCTAGACCAGACCCTGCAGACTCCTATACCCACATTATCTACCTGTGTACTGACACTGCACATACAGAGCGGCACAAACAAAGAGTGCTTTGGTGGACCACCTCTATGAGGCATTAGGAGCCTTTTGCATGGCTGGGGAGTGGTGAGATCGCACTGAATTACTTTGTGTATATTAGCTGTTTGGCTACCATTCAGTATATCGGTGCGCAGACTCTATTCAGCCTATACCTGAATCTACAGCTGGACTATGCAAATGCACCACTAATTGACTCTGTTTAAGCGGACTCAGCCATCCATCCATCATATACTCCACATCACGTCTGGTCCTGTACTACCATTAAAGTCATAGACTAATTGTAGTTAAAGCGGAATTCTGCCAAAAAAAAAAATAAAAGTCAGCAGCTACAAATACTGCAGCTGCTGACTTTTAATTTTTTTGGACATTTACCTGCCCAGGGCGCCCGCAATGTCCTCACCCAAAGCCGATCTGTCCCTCGGCTCACGGGTGGAGGTGCCGGCATCTTCGGTAAGCCTGGTTCCCTACTGCGCGTGCGCAAGTCGTGCTGCGCGATCTCACTCGTCCCTGCTGCCTTTTAGGACCTGTGTGTCTTCCAGAAGACAGCGGGGGGGGGGGGGCAAAGGAGGGGCCGGACATGGCTTAGATAACTGCGGATACTGCGGTGATCTATGCCCGGAAGTGGGAGCAAGTACCTGGATTATACAGGTATCTGCTCCCCCCTCCCCCTGAAAGGTGCCAAATGTGACACCGGAGGGGGGAGGAATCCAAAAAGCGGAAGTTCAATTTTTGGGTGGAACTCCGCTTTAAACCACATTATACTGCAGTCACTTGCACTAGTGCCTCTTTGATTCAACCATCGGATTGGATGAGTGTGTGTTGGATGTGTGATTTGTATAGGTATCTGCAGCTGCTTCTTGTCTGGTTTTGACAACGTTAACTTTTTGTTATGTTGGAGGTTTTTGCAATTTTTCATGTTCTATTTTTACTAAATATACTTTAATAAAGCTGTTTATAATTGACCGATTGATCCTCTTGAAAGAATTCTTTTTGGACCTTCAGTCCTCCTTAAATATATGCTCATATATCTAGAGGATCACGCTACCATCCACCCCGTTATAATTATATGGGGATGATCTGACTGTGCATGAGGCAATGGTGCATGAGATAGAGTTTGAGGTATCTGATTCCTTATAGGATACTCCCCTCTATATCTCCAGCAGAGGTGATGACACAATGATTTTTATCTTTTTCTTTATATATACCATAATTGGAAACAAGTCTATATCACTAGCTGCTGTCTTTGAAAAACACATTCACTAGTTGCTATTTCAGGAACTGTACCATGTTTGGCTGTTGTCTCTGAAACATCACAATGGCATTTTTAAGTTTGGTAAAACAACTGCCTCATCTCTGGAATAAACAAATTTTGATAGTTTTTGTACAGAATACAGAGTGGTACTAAAAATAAGAGCACACGTGACTTCTTTTGCCACTCTTTGTAAAAGTAGGACGGAAGGAGCACCCAGTGTACAAAGGAAAGCAAATTTGAAGGTAGGTTAAAAGGTGTTTATTGAAAGTAATAAGTACATCAAGCCAACAAGTTTCAGAGGAAAGGACTGCCCCAAAACAAGTTGGCTTGATGTACTTATCAATACTTTCAATAAACACCTTTTACTACCTCCAAGTTTGCATTGCTTTGGACACTGGGCACTCCTTCCTTCCTACTTTTCCAAATCTACACGTGGAAATGACCATAAGGCCGTACCCAAAAGGCAGAAGACCTAACCCCCAAGAGGTTCCATCGCCATCATCTAATACTGAGCACAACCCCCTGAAGGAATTCCTTCCTACTTGCCCACAAAACCATCCACCCATGATCAGTGACTGATCCAGTCATTCCAGCATGGTCGCCAGCTCAAACGATTTGCCACTCTTTGGGAATTTACATAAAGTTGATAGCATTCACTTTTTAAATAGTTTATTCAGTAGATACTGTATATTGTCCCTGCTACTTCCAGTGCTCACTTTATGGTCTGACACTACTGAAACGAAAAATGCTGTCTTTGAAAAACCTACATAATAAAAGACCTTTTTTGGACTGGAAATCAATCATATTGGGTTGCTGCTGCTGCTGTATTTGAGCCAATGAGAAAAGGAAATTAAATGATCACATGCACAGTTTACTTGATGCCACGCTATGTTATCAATAACGTGGTCCCTGAGGATTGTAATGTTCTGTGAAACCACATACAGTTTTAAGGCATCCCCTAAGCATGCATTTTGAAGGAATTTTTTTTATTAAAAAACTTTAATAATGTTTTATTTTTAATTTTTTTTAGCATAGGTACATATCCCTCAGGCCACTGCCCAACTCCTTGTGTTTGACAATCTCTTGCCAATTAGTCAAGAAAATGTCCATTACTGATATCTATGGTTCAGCTTCAGGATCCAAACTATGGTAGCATCTGCTGAACCTGCGCTGAATCAAACCCAGGTACCTTAGGCTCATTTAAAATTATGGCAAAAGAAACAAATGAAAAACCAAATTGAAATCGATGCACACATTTACAGAGTACACACATTAATTGCATATTGCATATACAGTATATATATATATATATATATATATATATATATATTTTTTTTTACACACACACTGTATATTATTTTGAAAAATATTTTAAAATGGTTACCAATAAACACAGTACTTTTTTTTTAATCTTTATTTATAGCCATATAGAATACATAATAATACATCTAAAAAAAACAACAGACTCCAGTACAATTCTGGTTACAGAAATGAGAAACTAATCTCAATATATACAGTATATATATATATACACACACACAGTATCTCACAAAAGTAAGTACACCCCTCAAATTTTTGTAAATATTTTATTATATATCTTTTAATGTGACAACACTGAAGAAATGACACTTTGCTACAATGTAAAGTAGTGAGTGTACAGCTTGTATAACAGTGTAAATTTGCTGTCCCCTCAAAATAACTCAACACACAGCTATTAATGTCTAAACCGCTGGCAACAAAAGTGAGTACACCCCTAAGTGAAAATGTCCAAATTGGGCACAATTAGCCAGTTTTCCTCCCCAGTGTCAAGTGACTCGTTAGTGTTACAAGGTTTCAGGTGTGAATGGGGAGCAGGTGTGTTAAATTTGGTGTTATTGCTCTCATTCTCTCATACTGGTCACTGGAAGTTCAACATGGCACCTCATGGCAAAGAACTCTCTGAGGATCTGAAAAAAAAAACTGTTGCTCTACATAAAGATGGCCTAGGTTATAAGAAGATTGGTAAAACCCTGAAACTGAGCTGCAGCGCGGTGGCCAAGACCATACAGCGGTTTAACAGGACAGGTTCCACTCAGAACAGGCCTCACCGTGGACGACCAAAGAAGTTGAGTGCACGTGCTCAGCGTCATATCCAAAGGTTGTCTTTGGGAAATAAACGTATGAGTGCTGCCAGCATTGCTGCAGAGGTTGAAGGGGTGGGGGGTCAGCCTGTCAGTGCTCAGACCATACATCGCACACTGCACCAAACTGGTCTGCATAACTGTCGTCCCAGAAGGAAGCCTCTTCTAAAGATAATGCACAAAAAGCCCACAATATTTGACAGCCAGAATTGAAAGCTATGCAAACAGCGGAAGGAGACCGTAGTCAGATTGTGCCTCGCTGTTGCGGGCGGGTTTTCAGTGTGCTCAAGGTCAGGTTTAGTGTGTGTTGCCGGGCGGGTTTGGTGTGTTGAATGGCGGGTTTTGCCTGTGTGTAAGGGCGGGTTTCAACACAGACAAAACCCGCCCTTCAACACACCCACAACCCGCCCCGCAACAGCGAGGCACAATCTGACAACTAGTCTCCCTCCGCTGTTTGCATAGCTTTCAGTTCTGGCCGTCAAATGCGGTCTCCCTTTGAAAAATTCCTCCTACGATGTGCGCATGCGCTATGGTGATTTCATGCCAGCTGATCAGCAAATCAGCTGGAGAGCAGTTCCATACTGCACATGTGCGAGCATTTTTTGAAGGAGGGCACTATTCGATAGAACATCGGCACTGGGAAGCTACAGTTCATTGGGGGTCAATGAATGCCAACACATACTGTGACATACTGAAGCAGAGCATGATCCCCTCCCTTTGGAGACTGGGCCGCAGGGAAGTATTCCAACATGATAACGACCCCAAACACACCTCCAACATGACCACTGCCTTGCTAAAGAGGCTGAGGCTAAAGGTGATGGACTGGCCAAGCATGTCTCCAGACCTAAACCCTATTGAGCATCTGTGGGGCATCTTCAAACGGAAGGTGGAGGAACGCAAGGTCTCTAACATCCACCAGCTGCGTGATGTCGTCATGGAGGAGGGGAAGAGGACTCCAGTGGTAATTTGTGAAGCTCTGGTGAACTCCATGCCCAAGAGGGTTAAGGCAGTGGTGGAAAGTAATGGTGGCCACACAAAATATTGAAACTTTGGGCCCAATTTGGACATTTTCACTTAGGGGTGTACTCGCTTTTGTTGCCAGCGGTTTAGACATTAATGGCTGTGTGTTGAGTTATTTTGAGGGGACAGCAAATTTACACTGTTATGCAAGCTGTACACTCACTGCTTTACATTGTAGCAAAGTGTCATTTCTTCAGTGTTGTCACATGAAAAGAAATAACAAAAAATATTTAAAGTGTAAGGGGTGTACTCACTTTTACTCACTTTTGTGAGATACTGTGTATATATATTTTTTTTTAACAATATGTTTAAATGTTCCCATAATACACAGGACTCATTTAATTTATTTTTTTCTTTAAATCCTTAAAAATCCTTTCAATTTATAACCATATAGAAGACACAGTAATACAGCCAAAAGAGCAACAGACAGAAATGAGAAACTACACATTTAACATAACTATTCTATTTAGTGGATAATATATCTTCTCATTTTTATCAAAAGATATTAGAATTTCCTCTTTTCATCTGGGATTTCGCCACGAAAGTTGGGAGTTTCCTGAAAGTGTTCAGTGCATAGAGCTCAGCTCTTGGTAATTAACACAACCTTCAGTGCTGGAGAATTCTATCACCAGGAATGAATTTACCAGGAACGGATATGCGGCTCTTATCAGGAGTTTTATGCTGCAATGCAGAAAAATCCTCAGTACACACATTGGGGTTGATTTAAACCACTTCTCCTTTGGCGGACATCATATGATGTCCTGGAGTTTAAGTGGTTAAATCCTAGTGATGTCATTTAGATATCTTCTTTTTCCGCCGGCGATTCCCTGTCATGTAAAAACAATCATATCGGATCGCTTGATTGTTTTTACAGGCAGCGGGAAGGGACTCCCCCCCCCCACCGTCCTCCCACCACCCTTCAGTGTTTATACCGGCTCGCCCGTGCGATTAGCAAGCCGGAGAATGAATCGGGCGGTCGTTTACCATAGAGCTGGTCGAGGACCAAATGGTCCCCGGTCAGCTCTTTGAACTTCAGAGGCCGGGGGCAATGTAACCAAACCCTGGTAGGGACATTTCTTTATCATCAGTGTCTTTATCCTCATCACACATTGTTCTCTAAGTAGTGTCCATATCACTAAAAACACTTTGCACCCCTGTGTTGTATTTCTTTTTTCAATGTCTGTACTACATTTTCTGGGAGCTCCCCCCAAATACACTGTCAGAGATTGGGAATCAACTCTCAATAGGTGCAGATGGCTGACAGATCACTTGGGAAAACAGAGGGGTCTTGCTGCTAGCGTAAGGGCATGAAAATCAAAAAGTGGGCAACTTACTTGTAAGCCCTTTAGGATAGTGCTCATTCTGTGATTGGGCTGCAGTGCTGGAGAAAGCAGGAAGGGAATAACCTGGAGTTGGAGCATGCAAGAGATGCATGTGACACAAAACCCACAATATGTTCCTCAGCAGCTCCACCTCCCACCATTAATACTATGAGCTCTCGCATCACTCCCCCATTTATCCTCGCTACATACTCTGACAGCTCTCCTCCACCATCCACACTACATTCTCCGACAGCTCTCCTCCACCATCCACACTACATTCTCCGACAGCTCTCCTCCACCATCCACACTACATTCTCCGACAGCTCTCCTCCACCATCCACACTACATTCTCCGACAGATCTCCTCCACCATCCACACTACATTCTCCGACAGCTCTCCTCCACCATCCACACTACATTCTCCAACAGTTCTCCTTCCACCATCCACACTACATTCTAAGACAGCTCTCCTCCACCATCTACACTACATTCTACGACAGCTCTCCTCCACCATCTACACTACATTCTACGACAGCTCTCCTCCACCATCCACACTACATTCTCCGACAGCTCTCCTCCACCATCCACACTACATTCTCCAACAGTTCTCCTTCCACCATCCACACTACATTCTAAGACAGCTCTCCTCCACCATCCACACTACATTCTCCGACAGCTCTCCTCCACCATCCACACTACATTCTCTGACAGTTCTCCACCATCCACACTACATTCTCCGACAGCTCTCCTCCACCACCCACACTACATTCTCCGACAGCTCTCCTCCACCATCCACACTACATTCTCCAACAGTTCTCCTTCCACCATCCACACTACATTCTAAGACAGCTCTCCTCCACCATCTACACTACATTCTACGACAGCTCTCCTCCACCATCCACACTACATTCTCCGACAGATCTCCTCCCACCATCCACACTACATTCTCCGACAGATCTCCTCCACCATCCACACTACATTCTCCAACAGTTCTCCTTCCACCATCCACACTACATTCTAAGACAGCTCTCCTCCACCATCTACACTACATTCTACGACAGCTCTCCTCCACCATCCACACTACATTCTCCGACAGATCTCCTCCCACCATCCACACTACATTCTCCGACAGATCTCCTCCACCATCCACACTACATTCTCCAACAGTTCTCCTTCCACCATCCACACTAAATTCTAAGACAGCTCTCCTCCACCATCTACACTACATTCTACAACAGCTCTCCTCCACCATCCACACTACATTCTCCAACAGATCTCCTCCCACCATCCACACTACATTCTCCGACAGATCTCCTACACCATCGACACTACATTCTCCAACAGTTCTCCTTCCACCATCCACACTACATTCTAAGACAGCTCTCCTCCACCATCTACACTACATTCTACGACAGCTCTCCTCCACCATCCACACTACATTCTCCGACAGCTCTCCTCCACCATCCACACTACATTCTCTGACAGCTCTCTCCCCTCCATCCACACTACACTCTCCGACAGATCTCCTCCACCATCCACACTACATTCTCCGACAGATCTCCTCCACCATCCACACTACATTCTCCGACAGTTCTCCTCCACCATCCACACTACATTCTCCGACAGATCTCCTCCACCATCCACACTACATTCTCCGACAGATCTCCTCCACCATCCACACTACATTCTCCAACAGTTCTCCTCCACCATCCACACTACATTCTCTGACAGATCTCCTCCCACCATCCACACTACATTCTCTGACAGATCTCCTCCACCATCCACACTACATTCTCCAACACTTCTCCTTCCACCATCCACACTAAATTCTAAGACAGCTCTCCTCCACCATCTACACTACATTCTCCAACAGATCTCCTCCACCATCCACACTAAATTCTAAGACAGCTCTCCTCCACCATCTACACTACATTCTACGACAGCTCTCCTCCACCATCCACACTACATTCTCTGACAGCTCTCTCCCCTCCATCCACACTACACCCTCCGACAGCTCTCCTCCACCATCCACACTACATTCTCCGACAGCTCTCCTCCACCATCCACACTACATTCTCCGACAGCTCTTACCCCTCCATCCACACTACACTCTCCGACAGCTCTCCTCCACCATCCACACTACATTCTCCGACAGCTCTCCTCCACCATCCACACTACATTCTCCAACAGATCTCCTCCCACCATCCACACTACATTCTACGACAGCTCTCCTCCACCATCCACACTACATTCTCTGACAGTTCTCCTTCCACCATCCACACTACATTCTAAGACAGCTCTCCTCCACCATCTACACTACATTCTACAACAGCTCTCCTCCACCATCCACACTACATTCTCCGACAGATCTCCTCCACCATCCACACTACATTCTCCGACAGCTCTCCTTCACCATCCACACTAGATTCTCTGACAGCTCTCCTCCCACCATCCACACTACATTCTCCGACAGCTCTCCTTCACCATCCACACTAGATTCTCTGACAGCTCTCCTCCCACCATCCACACTACATTCTCCGACAGATCTCCTCCACCATCCACACTACATTCTCCTCCCACCATCCACACTACACTCTCCGACAGCTCTCCTCCACCATCCACACTACATTCTCCGACAGCTCTCCTCCACCATCCACACTACATTCTCCGACAGATCTCCTCCCACCATCCACACTACATTCTCCGACAGCTCTCCTCCACCATCCATACTACATTCTCCGACAGATCTCCTCCACCATCCACACTACATTCTCCGACAGATCTCCTCCACCATCCACACTACATTCTCCGACAGCTCTCCTTCACCATCCACACTACATTCTCCGACAGATCTCCTCCACCATCCACACTACATTCTCCGACAGCTCTCCTCCACCATCCACACTACATTCTCCGACAGATCTCCTCCACCATCCACACTACATTCTCCGACAGCTCTCCTCCACCATCCACACTACATTCTCCGACAGATCTCCTCCACCATCCACACTACATTCTCCGACAGATCTCCTCCATCATCCACACTACATTCTCCGACAGATCTCCCCCACCATCCACACTACATTCTCCGACAGATCTCCTCCACCATCTACACTACATTCTACGACAGCTCTCCTCCACCATCCACACTACATTCTCCGACAGATCTCCTCTCACCATCCACACTACATTCTCCGACAGCTCTCATCCACCATCCACACTACATTCTCCGACAGCTCTCCTCCACCATCCACACTACATTCTCCGACAGATCTCCTCTCACCATCCACACTACATTCTCAGCTCTCCTCCACCATCCACACTACATTCTCCGACATCTCTCCTCCACTATCTACACTACATTCTCCGACAGCTCTCCTCCACCATCCACACTACATTCTCCGACAGATATCCTTCGCCATCCACACTACATTCTCCGACAGATCTCCTCCACCATCCACACTACATTCTCCGACAGCTCTCCTCCACCATCCACACTACATTCTCCGACAGATATCCTTCGCCATCCACACTACATTCTCCGACAGATCTCCTCCACCATCCACACTACATTCTCCGACAGCTCTCCTCCCACCATCCACACTACATTCTCCGACAGATCTCCTCCACCATCCACACTACCTTCTCCGACAGATCTCCTCCACCATCCACACTACATTCTCCGACAGATCTCCTCCACCATCCACACTACCTTCTCCGACAGCTCTCCTCCACCATCCACACTACATTCTCCGACAGATCTCCTCCACCATCCACACTACCTTCTCCGACAGATCTCCTCCACCATCCACACTACATTCACCGACAGCTCCCACCATCCACACTACACTGTATTTTCTGGTGTTGGACAAGTTCATATTTCCTATCAAATGATTTTCCACACTCTGAACATAAGTAAGAATGCTCACCAGTGTGAATTCTCTGATGTTTAACAAGGTCTCCTTTACGAGTGAAAGATTTCCCGCACTCTGAACATGAGTGACGCTCACCCATGTGAACTTTCTGATGTATAACAAGACTTTCTTTATGAGTGAAAGATTTTCCGCACTGTGAACATAAATAAGGACGCTCACCCGTGTGAATTCTCTGATGGTTAACAAGTGTTCTATTGTGAATGAATGATTTCCCACACTCTGAACAAGAATAAGGACGCTCACCTGTGTGAATTTTCTGATGCTCAAAAAGGTCCTTTGTATGAATGAAAGATTTCCCACACTCTGAACATGAATAAGGACGTTCACCCGTGTGAACTTTCTGATGTCTAACAAGCGCTTTTTTGTTTAGGAATAATTTTCCGCACTCTGAACATGACTGAAGACGCTCACCCGTGTGAAGTCTCTTATGGTTAGTAAGGCCTCTTCTACGAGTGAAAGATTTCCCGCACTCTGAACATGAATGAGGACGCTCACCCGTGTGAGATTTCTGGTATTGCACAAGGTTTACATTCGGATTGACAGAATTCCCACACTCTAAATACGAGAATAGATTCTCACGTCGGTGAACTCGTTCATTGGATGAGGAAGATTTGTTGGGATTAGAAGGATCTGTTGATCGATCTGCAGTGTGAGATCTTACATGGATATTTGCAATCATAGTATGTGATTGATGAGAAGATTCCCCCTGATCAGAGGGATCCATTGATGTCTCCGGACAGGAAGGTCTGTGATGTAAATTTTGTGTATTTGGATTTATTCCTGGAGGAACCTGTGGGATGGCATTAGCTTCTGTGTTGCCATACCATAATAATAATAGAAGAGGTCTCTCCGAGGTCTTCCTGACATCACCGCCATCTGTTGGAAAGAAATTTAAAAAAGTCAATAGTTCAAAAAGAAATCGATTTTAAGCTCCACCTCCATGTCAGTGGAATTGGTCAATTTCACAGCTGGACTCCTGTTCTCCCTCCAAATTCAATCGGAAAAGTGTCCACACTGAGTCCATCTATCTGCAAATTCTATAATAATAAAAAGCTTTGACTGAGTCTTCATTAGCTAAAATGCATTAGTGGTTAACCGGTTCCCGATCGGCTCACGCATATTTACTGCGGCACAATGGCAACGCTGCGCGAAACCCCGTACCGGTACAGGGTTTCCTTTAAGAGCCGCCAGAGGCCATGCGCGGGGGACCCGATGCGCCTGGCCGGCGGGCGCGATCGCATACACGAGGGCCAGCACGGGGATTTGTGTGTGTAAACACACAAATTCCTGTTCTGTTAGAAGAGAGGAGACATATTGTTTGTTCCTACTAGGTAGGAACAACAATATGTCTCCTCCCCCCAGTCAGTCCAATCCCCTCACAGTTAGAACACACCTAGGGAACACACATTTAACCCCTTGATTGCCCCCTAGTGTTAACCCCTTTCCTACCAGTGACATTTACACAGTGATGGGCGCATATTTATAGCTCTGATCACTGTGTAAATCTCAATGGTCCCAAAAATGTGTCAAAAGTGTCCGATCTGTCCATCGCAATGTCGCAGTACTGCTAAAAATCGCAGATCGCCGCCATTACTAGTAAAAAAAAAAAAATAATAATAAAATGCCATAAATCTTTCCCATAGTTTGTAGAGGATATAACTTTTGCGCAAACCAATCAATATACTCTTACTGTGATATTTTTTTTTTTACCAAAAATATGTAGAAAAATATATATTGACCTAAGCTGATGAAGTAATTTGCTTTTTAAAAACATTTTTGGGGATATTTATTATAGCAAAAAGTAAAAAATGTTTTTTTTTTTTTTTTTTTAAATTTACGATTTTTTTTTTTAATAGCGCAAAAAATAAAAAAAGCAGAGGTGATCAAATACCACCAAAAGAAAGCTCTATTTGTGGGAGAAAAAAGGACGCAAATTTTGTTTGGGTACAGCATTGCATGACCGCGCAATTGTCAGTTACAGCGACGCAGTGCCAAATTGTAAAAAGTGCTCGGGTTAGGAAGGGGGTAAAATCTTCCGGGGCTGAAGTGGTAATCACTACATCGGATTTCCTGGTTTTTAAATTATAAACAATTTGCAGATCATATATGGATCATATAGAGGCTCTTGTCCACATCTCCCCATATTGAGGGCATGTGACCTGGTATGGTTCAGGGGGGTGGGTGCTCACTCCCCCCCCACTTTTCTGACCTGCCAGGCTGCATGCTCAGATAAGGATCTGGTATGAATCATGGGGGGGGGGGGGTGGCCCCACACGTTTACCTTTTTTAATCTTGGTGTGGGGTTCCCCCCAAAATCCATACCAGACCCGAAGAACCTGGTATGGATTGGGAAGGGGGCCCTCACGCTTTTGTTTATATTCAGCTGTCGGCAGGGGAAGCCCGCTGTCAGCTGATGACTCATCGATTCTTAAGGACACGGCGGACACCCACTCCTAAATACTACCGGTTGTTAAGGAGGCCGGCTACCACTGGAATTAAATTACTGCAAGCTTTCACCACCAAAATACTGCATCACTTCATAAAATAGCACATGTGGCATTTTCGGAGCGTTTTTTTGTGAATGCCAAAAAAAATGTTGAAAAACACTGAGCCGTATTTTACTCCATTTCTTAAAGTGGTAGATAACACAGTGTGAATGGAGCTTTGTGAATCCTAATATTCAGGAGTAAAATGAGAGTGTGACCTCTTTCTTCCATAGTGTATGTTACTTACTTGTGTCGATAGGTAGAGAAATTTCATCCTGTTCACTTTTCATAATCATCCCGACCTCCTCCATGGACGGCTGATCACCCCCCACATAGGTCTTCACTTCTTCTTCTTTAACATCAGCTTTTATATGAATCTGTTCTTCACCCTAAACCCCAAAATGATAGAAACCATCTATTAAAGCTAAACTTGAGAGTGAAGTGCTTAAAGGAGCCAGAAATTCAGATGTAGACATAAGGATTAAAAGAAAAAACTACATAGAAGAATGTCATCTCATAGCTAAGAATACACATTTAGGTCTACATGCTCAGCCATATCTACCTGATGATGATGAGGGATGGTGTGATCTTCCTGTGTGTAATCCTGGGAATACAGAGGACCTCCCTCCTCCATAGACTGCTGATCCCCAAACATCTCTTCTTTTTCCACTTTAACTTCAACTTTGATGTCTTTCAGTTCTTCACCCTAAATCGCAAATAAGATGGATAGGATTTGTAAAAGAAGACAAGAGATGACATACAAGAATGTTATCTCAAAGCATAGAATTCTACAACGTATTTGAGTTCTAGTTGATCCGTCCCACCTACCTGATGATGGTGAGGGATGGTGTGACCTTCCTGTGTGGAATCCCGGGAATACAGAGGACCTCTCTCCTCCATAGACTGCTGATTCCCAAGCATCTCTTCTTTTTCCACTTTAACTTCAACTTTGATGTCTTTCAGTTCTTCACCCTAAACCCCAAATATGATGGATAGGATTTGTAAAAGAAGACAAGAGCTGACATACAAGAATGTTATCTCAAAGCATAGAATTCTACAACATATTTGAGTTCCAGTTGCTCAGTCCCACCTACCTGATGATGGTGAGGGACGGTGTAATCTTCCTGTGTGTAATCCTGGGAATACAGAGGACCTCCTTCCTCAATAGACTGCTGATCCCCAAACATCTCTTCTTTTTCCACTTTAACTTCAACTTTGATGCCTTTCAGTTCTTCACCCTAAAGCAAAAATAAGATGGAAAAGATTTGTAAAAGGAGACAAGAGATGACATACAAGAATGTTATCTCAAAGCATAGAATTCAACGTATTTGAGTTCTAGTTGCTCCGTCCCATCTACCTGATGATGGTGAGGGATGGTGTGATCTTCTTGTGTGGAATCCCGGGAATACAGAGGAGCTCTCTCCTCCATAGACTGCTGATCCCCAAACATCTCTTCTTTTTCCACTTTAACTTCAACTTTGATGCCTTTCAGTTTTTCACCCTAAAGCACAAATAAGATGGATAGGATTTGTAAAAGAAGACAAGAGATGACATAGAAAAATGTTATCTCAAAGCATAGAATTCTACAACATATTTGAATTCAAGTTGCTCAGTCCCACCTACCTGATGATGGTGAGGGATGGTGTGATCTTCTTGTGTGGAATCCCAGGAATACAGAGGAGCTCTCTCCTCCATAGACTGCTGATCCCCAAACATCTCTTCTTTTTCCACTTTAACTTCAACTTTGATGCCTTTCAGTTCTTCACCCTAAAGCACAAATAAGATGGATAGGATTTGTAAAAGAAGACAAGAGATGACATACAAGAATGTTATCTCAAAGCATAGAATTCAACGTATTTGAGTTCTAGTTGCTCCGTCCCATCTACCTGATGATGGTGAGGGATGGTGTGATCTTCTTGTGTGGAATCCCAGGAATACAGAGGAGCTCTCTCCTCCATAGACTGCTGATCCCCAAACATCTCTTCTTTTTCCACTTTAACTTCAACTTTGATGCCTTTCAGTTCTTCACCCTAAAGCACAAATAAGATGGTTATGATTTGTAAAAGGAGACAAGAGATTACATAGAAGAATGTTATCTCAAAGTGTAGAATTCTACAACATATTTGAATTCCAGTTGCTCAGTCCCACCTTTTTTTTTAACAAAAACAGTGGTGCTTTATTGTTGTAAAAAGGTAAAAATTACAAAATACCAACTGACACAGTACAATACACTTCATGAAGGAAGTACATAGAATTAGTGTGAACAACCTGTAGGGTAACATATACGGGTAGTAGTACCATACTTATCAAGAACCGTCCACCCTCCCTCCCCTTGGAGTCCTCCCCCCATTTAAGCAAAAGACCAAAAAAGTACTGAACGCCCCTATGAGGCCATCCATGGAGCCCACACTTTTTCAAATTTCCATGGGCAACCACGATTTATGTAGGTCATTTTATACATGGGGATAACTGCCTCAATCTGTGCCTCCCAGGCTGAAAAAGATGGAGGGGAAGAGTCAATCCATTTCATGAGGATCTCCTTTTTTGCATAGAAGAGAAGGAAGGAAATTAGTATCTTAAGATGATAGGGCCTCTGCTCGTCATTATGTACCCCCAAAAGGGCCAACCCTGGCAAAAGCGGAATAGACAGTTGCAACCTGGAGTTCACTTCTCCAAATATCTCAGACCAAAATGTCGCTACAGCTGGGCATTCCCAAAACATATGGAAAAATATACCAATTTGAACTTTACATTTAGGACATATAGGATCCTTCTCGGGAAATATGCGATTGAGTCTCTGTGGGGTATAATAAACCCTGTGTATAAATTTAACCTGAATTAATTTGTCCTTGGATGCTATCACCAGTCTGGGGCCATATTCTAAACAGTCCTCCCATCCCTCCTTATCAAGTGCTGGTATGTCCGCCCGCCATCTTTCCCATAGTTTGTCCATCTTGGGGGAATCTCTTCCTATGAGCGCATTGTAAAGAGAAGATAGAGGTTTAGAGACATCTCCAGGGGACAATAGGTCTTCAATGGGGTCTGCCTGTAAGAGGGGGGTTTGTGGGAATTGGGCTCTGGCTGCGTGTCTCAGCTGCAGATATCTGAACCTCATCCACCGAATTCACCGAATAAACCAAATTTAATTGTCAACTCCTGATAGGAGAGCATTTGTCCCCCAGGCATTATATGTCCCAATGTGGTAATACCGTATCTGGCCCAAACCTGCGGGTCCAGAATCGTACGGAAGTGTTTAAGCATTGGGTTTCCCCACAGAGGATGAGCAGGAGACAATTGGCCAGGTTTTAAGTACCTCCGTCTAGCAGCCACCCATACCCTCCATGTTGCCTTTGCCTTGAGGCAAACTGCAGCATTAGTTCTGGAACCCTGAAACCACCAGTGTACTGTCACCAAAATAGCCGCCCAAAAGTAAATCTGAAAGTTGGGTAGAGCTAGTCCTCCCAAATCAGCAGGTAGCCATAATGTGGAACGTGCCAACCTAGGGTTCCTCCCCGACCAGATAAAGGAGCCCACTATTCGATCAATGTCCTTAAAAAACGAAACAGGGACCCAAACCGGGCAGTTTCTGAACAGGTAGTTAAATTTAGGTAGTATCATCATTTTAAGGAGATTGATGCGTCCCAGAAGATTCAGTGGTAAATTCTCCCATGCAGAGCATCTTGTACGTAAGGTGTTTAAGACAGGGACTAGGTTTTTAACAATGAATTCAGAGGGATTTCTCGTTATTATGACCCCAAGATATTTAAATTCCCTTACCCATTGTAGTGGGGAGGAGAGGGGTCCAGAGGTAGCGCCATCATCCAGAGGGAAGAAGATCGATTTGGTCCAATTGATTTTAATTCCCGATAGTCCGCCAAAACCATCAAAAATTCGCAGGGCAGCCTGGAGAGAGGGCCCAGCATCATTCAAATATAATAGTACGTCGTTGGCATAGAGGGAAAGGCGCTCTTCCATCATACCCACCCGCAGGCCCATGACATCCGGAGCACTCCTGATAGCAATTGCCAGGGGCTCCAGTGCCAGGACGAACAGGCTGGGGGAGAGCGGACATCCCTGCCTCGTACCGCGATATAAATTAAAGGAGTCTGAGACCCAGTTGTTAGTACGAACGCGAGCTCTGGGAGAACGGTACAGCAGTCTGACTCCATGGATGAATTTGGTACCAAATCCGAATCTGCGCAAAGCCTCCCATAAATAGTTCCATTCAACAGAATCGAAGGCCTTTTCGGCATCTAGAGAGGCAATATGCTCAGTCCCACCTACCTGATGATGTTGAGGGATGGTGAGATCTTCCTGTGTGGAATCCCGGGAATACAGAGGACCTCCCTCCTCCATAGACTGCTGATCCCCAAACATCTCTTCTTTTTCCACTTTAACTTCAACTTTAATGTCTTTCAGTTCTTCACCCTAAAGCACAAATAAGATGGATAGTATTTGTAAAAGGAGACAAGAAATGACATACAAGAAAGTTATCTCAAAGCATAGAATTCTACAACATATTTGAGTTCTAGTTGCTCCGTCCCACCTACCCGAAGATGGTGAGGGATGGTGTGATCTTCCTGTGTGGAATCCCAGGAATACAGAGGTTGGGGACAACTCTCTGGTGGGTCCCCATTACTGGATCCATCTGTAGGAAACACACACACTGACTCAATACATTGTTTCTATGTGTTTATCAGATGATGGGGAATCTAGGTGAACCCTCCATACTGCCGCCCCCCCCTTTACAAAAAAAAGTCTCCTCTTACCCGGTGATGTGAGGGGCGGCTGATTCTCCATCATGACGTCCTTGTAGAGATCCTTGTGTCCTTCTAAATACTCCCACTCCTCCATGGAGAAATAGACAGTGACATCCTGACACCTTATAGGAACCTGACACACACAATGATACAGTCACCATCCAGACACATCCCTTGTCTGTTACTGGATAATGTCCCAGAATTCCCGGCACCGCTCACCTCTCCTGTCAGCAGCTCAATGATCTTGCTAGTTACTTCCAGAATCTTCTTTTCATTATTTCTCTTAGGTGTCAAGGTGTGAGTTGAAGGCACTGTGATGGTTACCTGATCACCAGACTTCACCGGAGGAAAACTCTGTTTTACAAGAGGAACACTTTATGTTGCATGACCCTCATAAAAATCTCCTCACCTCTTCGGTCAGGTCTGTGTTTTATTAATAGAGATAAGAGTGATGTCATGTGACCTCCCAGAATCCTCCACACCTCTCCGGTCAGGTCTGTGTTTTATTAATAGAGATAAGTGTGATGTCATGTGACCTCCCAGAATCCTCCTCACCTCTCTGGTCAGGTCTGTGTTTTATTAATAGAGATAAGAGTGATGTCATGTGACCTCCCAGAATCCTCTTCACCTCTCCGGTCAGGTCTATGTTTTATTAATAGAAATAAGAGTGATGTCATGTGACCTCCCAGAATCCTTCTCACCTCTCCGGTTAGGTTTGTGTTTTATTAATAGAGATAAGAGTGATGTCATGTGACCTCCCAAAATCCTCCTCACCTCTCCGGTCAGGTCTATGTTTTATTAATAGAAATAAGAGTGATGTCATGTGACCTCCCAGAATCCTTCTCACCTCTCCGGTTAGGTTTGTGTTTTATTAATAGAGATAAGAGTGATGTCATGTGACCTCCCAAAATCCTCCTCACCTCTCCGGTCAGGTCTATGTTTTATTAATAGAAATAAGAGTGATGTCATGTGACCTCCCAAAATCCTCCTCACCTCTCCGGTCAGGTCTATGTTTTATTAATAGAGATAAGAGTGATGTCATGTGACCTCCCAGAATCCTCCTCACCTCTCCAGTCAGGTCTGTGTTTTATTAATAGAGATAAGAGTGATGTCATGTGACCTCCCAGAATCCTCCTCACCTCTCCGGTCAGGTCTGTGTTTTATTAATAGAGATAAGAGTGATGTCATGTGACCTCCCAGAATCCTCCTCACCTCTCCGGTCAGCAGGTAGATGATCTCCAGGGTGAAGTTTATTATCCTCTCGGTTATGTGACTTGAGTCCTTGTCCATACTCATTGATCTGGTCATGTGAGCTATACAACATGCCCCTCTCTGTAGAGTGAAAATATATTGAGAATTATCTGGAGTATGATGATATGTGTTCTCATTGTGGTACAGACAGTTTCTCGTTTATTGTTATCAATATATGATGACACATAAACTGTCTTTGCTGCTCACAACAATTAATCATCATACTAGTCTACCAATGGAAGAGACTGACATCCTGACACCTTATAGGAACCTGACACACACAATGATACAGTCACCATCCAGACACATCCCTTGTCTGTTACTGGATAATGTCCCAGAATTCCCACAACTGCTCCTGTCAGCGGGTAAGTATATACATTTCTTCTACCCAGGATAGTTAATATAGGTGTTTGGGGGGGGGGGGGGGTATTTTAAGACTAGGTAGTCATTACATGAAATTCTACTTTAGCCACTTCCCATCCACTGTATGTATATATATTTCCTTGGACGAGAGCAGTTATATCTCAGTCATCGCTACAGCAATAATTGAGATATCATTTTTTTTAGTACTGGCGATTCCCTAAAAAAGTGATCTGAGTGATTTCCTCCACCCGCCAGCCTTTACCGGGCTCTCCCGTCCCATCAGGGAGTCTGGTAATAATGCTTACAAAATGTATAACGATTGGGGGTTTTAAGTCATTTTCTAGCAAAAAAGTATGATTTGTACGCGTAGGAGAGGAAGGTCAGAAATGGTCCGGACTGGAGGTGGTTCGTTTCCTCTCAGTCATGTGATTCGGGTCCTCATCCATCCTCATTGAGGAGATCATGTGATCCATATAAGACTCTGATCTCTCTAGACAGATCATATAGCGCCCTCGCTGCTCATTATAACTTATAGACAAGTGGAGAGGTTCATTGAAAACCCTCCATCCAAAAGTGAGGGAGGTTTTGTGTGTGTGTTGTGTTAATAAATACCAAATATACGGTATTCAAGATGAAAACCACAAGTGCTTGAAAAATTTAAAAAAACTACAATACCCCAAATTTTGAATATGCATCAAATAAAAATCTTAATGTGTGTGTGTGTGTGTGTGTGGTTTTCAATAACCTTTTAAATATTTTATATTATATTTAAGTTAGCAAGAATTCATGGAATCTATGCATGGAGACATCATACTCCTTAATGGAATATATGACTCTATATAGTATATAGCTAATATTTCTGTATTGATTGTAAGGATGAGCTCCGTCGTGTTCGCACAGCCCACGTGCAGAGCCCGCCAGGAAGTTGGCACGGCGCTGCGCTAATCACAGGCAGTGAAACATTTCCCGATCTCTGCAGCCGCGCATCAGGACAATGTCTCACTGCCTGTGATTAGCGCAGCACCGTGCCGACTATCTGGCGGGCTCTGCACGTGGGCTGTGCGAACACGACGGAGCTCATCTTTAATTGATTATAATATACAGTATATGTGCATTTGTGTGTGTATATCACTATCTGTTTTAGAAAAAAAGACGTGAGGAAGAAAGAAAAAAAAGAGGACGGACATGACTGGGGGGTTACTGGGTGTAAATATAAAATAATATCTTATTACCTCCTCTGCTACCAGATCCGACGTCTTCTCTCTACTTCCTCACAAGTCACCTTTCACCCGGAACTTCCTTTTTTGGACCTCTACATCACTTCCTGTTCACAAAACTTCCACTCTATGTATCACTTCCTGCCTTTACATCACTTCCTCTCTGCACCTGACATCCCTTCCTCCCCATTTGTGTTATCACTTCCTGTCAGTACAATCACACTCTTCCTGTCTCCGCTTTCCACTCACTATAATATTAAAAGATTTCCACCGTGAAATTAATGTCATTAAAGGGGGAATCCCGTCTATTTTCAAAATGTGAATATTATAAGATAACACTGTAGTGGTTAAAATAATAAGAACCACCAGATCAGATAATAAGACCACCATCTTAAAAATTGCGGGAAAAGCACAGAAAAATAAAATACGTTTATTGATTACTTGACGTGTTTTTCCATAAAACACTAGAATTGTGTGTTTATGCATAGCTCCCAACTGTCCCTGATTTTGAGGGACTGTCCCTGATTTGAAGGAGCAATGTCCCTCTGTCCCTCATTCCACCTCATTTTGGTCTGATCTATATAGTTGTATATAAAATACACTTTTTATCTTTCAAAAAGTGTTTCCCAGTGCTAAACCTTTCATCCAATTTCTAAATTGCTGCATTTGTACATTTTAAAAGCCAATATAAAGGAACAGTAGTGGTAAAAAATGCCTTGTGGATTTATTTAAACTTTTTTTGGTTAATTCTCCTTTAAGGGGGTGTGTCCTATGCCTACATACATTTGTTAATAGGTGTCCCTCATTCCCATCTCTAAATGTTGGGAGGTATGGTTTATGCGTCTGTAAGACTCTCATTTGTTCCACTGCAATTAGGGAGTGCAGTAAGTCCCCTACTTAGAAACGAGTTCTGTTCTGGAAGCTCGTTCCTAACTTCAACTTGTTCGTAAGTCCAGCAAAGATCAGCGCTTGTAGACAAAGGCTCCGAATGATGATCAGTGTGTTCTGGTGGGGGGAACACAAAGACACAGCATTGGAGATCGCTGCACCAACATTGCTTGTGTTGGTACGGCGATCTGTCAATTTATTTTCGTTCAGTCCACTAGGTTGAATGAAAAAAACTGAGTGTGTGTACCCGGCTTTACAGGATTAGACATTTTCGTATTTGTGAAGGTTTGTAAGTAGAATGTTCGTATGTAGGGGATTTACTGTATTCTGTGAGCACAAGGAATATGGCATACATGTGTTGCGTATACACAAGTAGGTTCACAACCAGCAGCTCTGGACAGACAGTTGGATAAATGACTCTACTTTTTAGCAAGTATCTGGTGTATAAACCAGATGCTCTGGATGGACAGTTGGATAAATGATTCTATATTTAGGATGTATCCCGTTTATAAACCAGAGGCTCTGGGTGGACAGTTGGATAAATGGCTCTACATTTAGGATGTTATCCTGTCTATAAACCAGAGGCTCTGGATAGACAGTTGGATAAATGGTTCCATATTTAGGATGTATCTGGTCTATAAACCAGAGGCTCTGAATGGACAGTTGGATAAATGGTTCTATATGTAGGAAGTATGTGGTCTATAAACCAGAGGCTCTGGATGGACAGTTGGATAAATGGTTCTATATTTAGGATGTATCTGGTCTATAAACCAGAGGCTCTGGATGGACAGTTGGATAAATGGCTCTATATATAGGAAGTATCTGGTCTATAAAAAAGAGGCTCTGGATGGACAGTTGGATAAATCATTCTATATTTAGGCTGTATCTGGTCTATAAACAAGAGGCTCTAGATGTACAAGTGGATGATTGGCTTTATATTTAAGATGTATCTGGTCTATAAACCAAAGGATCTGGATGGACAGTTGGATAAATGGGTCTATATTTAGGAAGTATCTGGAATATAAACCAGAGGCTCTAGATGTACAGCTGGATAAATGTATCTATATTTAGATTGTATCTAGTCAATAAACCAGCGACTCTGGGTAAACAGTTGAATAAATGGCCATAGGCTTCTAGCGCTGATCAGATGCGGTTGGACGCTAGTTTTCCAGCATGCTGATTTGACAGAAGTCAGTCATAAGACCGGCTTCTGTAGAACAGACAGCTGTACACAGGGGCCGAAAGTCAGCCAGTTCCTCCTGAACCAACTGTTTTCTGACAATGGGTACCCAGTTTGAGCCTGGACCTACTGCCAGCTATTCAGGGCATGGAGAGTGAAACTATCAGACTGCGTTGTTGTGAATGATTGCAGTTAAAGAGGTGCACTTTTATTTATCAAAAAACAAACTGACAACAGCACAAGCCAGTTACTACACTGGTCCGAGAAAAAGACAAATGTAGTAGCTGACATGTTGTGCCCTGAATAGCTGGTAGTGGGGCCCTCTTCAATTCAGGGCGGGGGGGAGTTAATGATGCCAAGCACAGCAGAATGGAGAGGGGGTAGGGCTCAGTGCTTGATTTACACACTCCCCCCCCCCGCACACTATAGGGAAACCCATATTTTAGCTTTCATGGGGAAAGGGGAGCTTCAGCCAGCACTGAAAGAAAAAAAAAAGCTTTTTTGTGTGCACCGAGGGGGTATCATCAATGTATAGAGTGGGGCAGTTTTCACAGGAAGGGGGTAATATGAACAGGGTGGGCAAGTATGCAGGGCAAAAAAACAATGTGTACAATGGTGGGGTTAAGTATACAGGGGAAAGGGGGGGGGGGAATGTGTATAGGAAGGGATGCATTGTGTGCAGGGAAGAAAGGTAGTGTGTGCAGGGAGGGGACAGTGTGCACAGATGAGGAGGAGAGCAATGGAAGCATAGAGGGAGGTGAGAACAGGCAGGGAAACCAATTGGCACAGATGTTTCAGCAGCTGCAGCCTACTGTCAAATTGGCTCTAGTGGGGGGGGGGGGGGGGGGGTGAGGCATTATAATGTGGTCTCCAACAGTACTGCAATGTCATATAGAGGCACAACATTTGTGAGACAGTCAACACTTGTGCAGTAGACTACACATAGTGCAAATGTATTAAATAAATTCATTTTTGGGAACACTAGAAAACACTTTCTTGTTTTTAGCATAAATCTACTTGCTCTCTCTCAGAAAAAGCAGCTTTGCCAAAAGATCACAAGCTTAATAGCAAATCTGTCAATTTTTTTATTATTCAGTCTTTGAAAAAGAAAGCTATTTTTTTGCTTTCAGGTGCAATCTATTTACAATCTCTCTCTAAGAAATTGCAGCCTATTCCAAAGAATGCTTGACAAGTGTGGTGCAATTCTGGTCATCCTTTAAATTTCAAATTTTACACAAAAAAAATGTTCCTGACAGCTCCATGTCAGCCCACTACTGCATATGCTCTGCCCATACCCTCACCTGCAGGACCTAACTCATACATTTGACTCCCGCCCTCAGGCCGGAGCCAGAAGTTTTCTCTAGGGAAGCAAGAGTTTGTCAGGTTCTCGGTTTTCTTCAAAGAGATCTCAACATGGGCCTGAGCGTAAGCACACTCAAAGGACTCATCTCTTCCATGTCAGCCCTTACCGGGACTCCTAGTGGACCTCTTCAGCTCTTAAGACCGTAGTAAAGCAAAGGCCTCCCAGGGCCCTCCACATTTCTACATGGGACCTCACATTAGTACTCAGCTACCTGTCTGCTCCAAAATCAGTGATGGAGTTGTCGCTATGGGAATTGTCATTAAAGACCACTTTCCTGGTAGCCATAGCTTCAGCTAGAAGGGTTTCTGAGTTGGTGGCTCTAGGGTATAAAGAACCCTATAAGTGCTTCCTGGCAGACAGATTTATTCTGCTCACAATGCTGGATTCTATTCCAAAAGTGGCCTCAAGATTCCATCTAAGTCAAGAAATCGTGTGCCTACTTTTCATCTGGAAGATGGACAAAAAGTCCTTTGGATGTCGGGGAGACACTGAAGACGTATATCCATGCTACCCCAACTTTCAAGGCATCAGATTGCCTGTTTGTGGTTTTCAGAGGTTCACGCAAGGGGGCCAGAGCTTCGAGCAGAATGATTGCTTCTTGGATTGTCCACCTTTGGAAGAAATAAAGGTGTGCTCCACAAGAAGCGCTGCAACATCCTAGGCATCCGCCTGTAGAGACTCAATGAAGTCGCAAGGCCGCAACGAGGTCATTCATATAAACCTTTATTTCTCATTATCGCATAGATCCATCATTATTGATAACTGATCATTTTGGCAAACCGTTATCTCATTAGCCGGAGGCCATAATTAACCCTATTTTGTTTCCACATTATCCCACCCTGGGTAGCTAGTTAGTTCCCAGTAGTAGGCTGACATGGAGCTGTTTGGAAAACGGAAAATTGAATATCAAATACTTACCACAATTTTCCTTTCCTGACGAGCTCCATGTCAGTATAGACTCCCACCCAGGTGCGGAAATTGAGTTATGGAACGCCTGCCTCTCTCTGTTGTTTGGTAGTCTCTTTCTTGGGGTACGAAATGGTAGAAGTGCTACTCAACTGTTGTAATCATCTTGGTAGAACTCTTTATCCATGGTTTTCAAGAATACTTTGTCTTCCATGGTAGCTGCCAACTCATTTTCTTCAGAGGTTACCTCGAACACTGTGTTGCCGATGTTGTCATCCAAGAAATTAAGAGCTTTCTTATCGTCTTGCATGATGTGCCGTTGTGCACCTTTTTAAAACAGTCTTTCTTTCACATTATATTGATGTGGTCGTTGTGCAGAGCAAGTAGTCTGTCTGTTTGACAGGATGTGTATTTTAAAGGAAGAGACTGAATAAGACCTTCTGCCTTTGTCTCGACAGACATTGCCTATGATTTCCCAGCCTAGATCCAAAAACTGAGCATATGGTGGATCATGTGGACCGTTGATTTGATGACAAACTTTATGCACCCTTAAGATGTCTTGGCCGAGTAACAGCAGGATATCAGCACTTTCGTCGAGGGCTGGTATTTGGTTGATGTCCTTCATGTGAGAATGGTGAAAGGCAGCTTCAGGAGTAGGAATCTCCTCTTTGTTGCCTGCAATCTGGTTGCACTCAGTGATAGTGGGTAAGGATATTTCCACATTGTCATTCAGAGGAGCAACTACAGGACCACTGGCTCTCCTACCTAGCACTTCTGTAGTGCTGGCAAAAGTGCTTAGAGTTTAAGGTAAAGCATCTCCTGTTATGTTCAACAGTTCAAAAAACTGTGTTCTTGCAAGAGACCTGTTACTCTGATCATCCAGGATGGTATAGTCTTATGGTCTTTTCAGGTTGACCTTTGGAGTGTACACAAACCAAGCATATCTTTGCACAGTATTTGTCACAGAGTCCTTCTCCACAGACTTCTGTACAAGTAGAGAACACTGAGGTGGAAGGTGCTGTTTAATCTGTGCGCTCCCCGCCTTGCTTTAGGAAGATTGATTGTGAAAGTAGTAGAGTTATGCGGCTATTGATGAAGAGCTTACATGTGGTCATTACTGTCACACTCTATACAGTTGATAATGGCTTTACAGTCCTTTGCAAAGTGTTCTCAGGAGGCACAGCATTTGTAGCAAACCCCAAATTTCTTCAAAAGTATCTAATATTCTTGTAGGGTTTTCTTTCTGAAGCCGATACATTTCTTAAGTGGATGTGGTTTGTTATGTATCGGACATTGGCAATTTGGTTTCTCAATTTTCTTATTTTGATCAGTCTTTTCAAGAACTGTAGCAGGCGCAGGTAGAAAATTAGTCCTTTTCACTAACACTGGACCTCTATGGTCTCTGTGTGTCATACATGTGTTTGTAGGTCTTGGAGAGGGTGAACTGATAGGGTTACAGTCACCATAGAAGAAACTTGGGTCATTCTTAGTGTCTGCAATTTTTTTCTTTTTTTTAAACAATAAATTTTTATTGAAAGTTATTAATTAACAATACAAATTGTCACCCGCCAGACTAAATATTCAAGCTCAGTACTAACTTATGCTTGCTTATAAAAATGACTCCACCATTACATTAAAAAAATGGAATACCTGGCTATCCCATCCTAGAGCATTCAACTAATTAAAATTAGTGTAACTTATCCTTAAGTTTGAAGTACCGTTAAGCCATATGTGTCTGCAATTCCTTTGATGTACTCTCAGAAATAGGAAAAAGGAGGAAAGGGAACTTGATGTTGTTCCTTATACTTTGATCCAAGCGCTGACCATTTTTCTTGAATGTCATATGGTAACTTGAGAACAATAGGGTTGATGCCACAAGGGGTGTCAAGGTAACTGAGACAAGGTAAGTTGATGTCAGCCTTTGCAAGTTGAAGCCCTAATAGAACATCGCTGAGTTCTTGAAAGTTTAGATTGTCTCCAGAGGAAATCTTTGGGAAGCTTTGCAACTTTTTGAATAAGGCATCTTCCATGGCCTCTGGGCTGCCAAAGGTACATTTAAGTCTGTCCCAAGCAGCATTAAGGCCTGTAGCAGGGTTAGCAATATGAACTACTTTGCTCAGATTGTTTTTCCAAAACTTCCTTCTCTGCTTTCTGGCATGCAGCTTCAATTTCTGCTTTCTTTTGGGTGAAAGCTACCTTAATTGCAGAAGCTTCAGCATCCGCACAGGCTTTCATGAGTTGTTGACTGAGTGTAGAAGATCTTGGTTGCAGGAATTTGGAAGATCTTGTGGAGTGTCTAGTAGATGTGGAGCGATAAGATCTAGATTCATGAAGCTGTGTTATTCTCACTTCTGCCTTTGTCTTTGTTTGCATCACTAAATTATCTCTTTCAAGACTGAACTCCTCAAATCCCTTTAATTCATCCAGTGACCCTTGAGTATTGTACCGCTTTAAAGTGGTTGTTAACCCACTTTTATTAAATGCTACCATCCTCTCTGCACCATTATAATAATTGTCCCTGTGCCTGTGTTCTATAAAAAAACTGCACAATTGTACCTGTATGAGCTCCGCTCCCGGCGCTCAGCTGATTCCTCTCCTCCCTTGTCTCTCCAGCTCACAGCTGCATTGGGCCGAGGGCCGAGCCCTCCCGCTGACATCAGCTGGGGAGGAGGGGGAGAGAAGAGAGAGAGAGAGCGCAGAGGCACCAACAATCAGCTGAGTGGCGGGAGCGGAGAGCTAATACAGGTACAATCGTGCAGTTTTTTTTACATAACATAAGCACAGGGACAATTATTATAATGGTGCAGAGAGGATGGGAGCATTTAATAGTTAAAATGAGGACACAGGAGACAGATAGCAGGCTGCAAATGATGGAATCATGCAAATAGACCACAATGTCAGGGCTCAGCAGCCATGATTATTGTGGTCTGTTTGCAGAGGAGAGTGTATAGCCAGTCAGGATCAGCCAGGTATCTCAGGTGATACGGGGGTTCAAATGACACAGCACAAGCACTGTGCTGTATAACATGCTTTAAGGGAACAGGATCTTTATTTTTATTTTTTGGGGTTAACAAAGGCTTTAAGAGATCAGTATATTTAACACACAGTCTTTGATAACTCTCATAAGCAACATTCAATTGCTTGATAGCGCCCTCTAGTTGTAATGGCTCATGAGATTGTTGGGAGAGAGTAGACATGCATTTAACAGTATTAGAGCATAAGTCATTGATATCAGACAGCAGTTCTTCCTTGTCAGCTTTAATATTCTCTTGCACTTTACCAGGTTGGTTTTGTTAAGCGTTTTTCTCTTTTGTTTGAGTCAGAGTTTAATTCCTGATCTGGAAGAAGTTCTGGATCTGTATTAGTTTCCCCAGATTGAACATTACTTTGCTTAAACATTGTGAGAGGGTTAATAGTAAAGTCCTTCCAGCAGCAAATGTATCAATTTACTGTGCCTGAGCTCAAGTTTACTAGGCTACAGTTGCAGAAAGGTTTACTTTGACTTACCTGACACAGGACCCTGCGATGTCCCCAATTTCCTCACTGGCAGCGAACGTCCATTCTTCACTCCTCTTCCTTCCGAGGCCACGAACTCTGGCTCTGTGACTGTCCGGGCATGCGTGCGGGAGCCGCCAGTCACGGCATGAGCCCAACTTGAAATGGCACAGCATGGCGCATGCGCAGGAGAACTCATCGTACGGGGAAATAGTAAATATCTCCTAAACCGTGTAGATTTAGGAGATATTTCAAGCACCTACAGGTTCAGCCCTAATCTAGGCTTACCTGTAGGTGAAAGTGGTCTGTAAAGGTTTACAACCCCTTTAATCCATAAACTGTGAGGATCTTACAACATTGAACATTGTCTGAAGAAGTCTGATGCATTACTGGGAAAATGAACAAAGGGTGGAGCTAACTATACGGGATAAAACTGAGCTACAGGAAGAGAAGGGACCAGGGACAGAATACAAATAACATTTAAAGGCATATCACAAGCATGTGAAACAGTTTTATGTATATATTTTTCTAATTTTACTTCACCAACTTAGACTATTGTGTTCTGATCCATCACATATAATTCAGATTAAAAAAAAATATTGAACTAAAGGCTGTAATGTAACAAAAAAGGTAAAAAGCCAAGGGGGTGAATACCTTCACAAGGCACTGTATGTTTCAGCCTTCAGCCTAATAAAGTCAGTCCATCTAATATTTCTGGCTCTTGACTCTGACATAATAATTAGAATTGTTTCATAATGGGCAATGAGTCTATACAATATTAATGGCTGCTGTCTTTGAAATAACAATCTCTAGTTGCTATTTCAAGAATAAAAATGGAATGCTTTCTCCTTCTTAGATTGCTGCCCAAGGCCCAGCTCAGTTTGCATTTATACTCTCCAGCCACTGTGCCATGTTTGGCTGTTGCGTCTAAACCATGGCAATTACATTTTTTAGGTTTGGCAAAACAATTGCCTCATCTCTGGAATGTGGGTTTGCGTTTTGGTGCACTCTGGGATGTCAAATTTTGGTAAATTTTGTACAATATACAAAGTGGTACTAAAAATAAGACTTGTAATTGCTTTTGCCACACTTTTGCAATTTGCATATTGTTGATGGCATTTTCCAGTATATATAGTAGCTACTTTATATTGTTCCTGCTATGTCCAGTGCTCACTTATGGTCTGACACTGCTACAACAAAATATCCACCCCCTGTGACAAAGTTGGAAGCAACGAAATGTACGTCGGGGTGTGACTGGATGGCAACCGGAATCTTCACATTAACATTGTGAGAGCGATTGGCGTCTCCCTGGATAGTCGTCAGCCAGCATGGAGGTTGTGAGACTGAAGGGGATCACTTGATTATGTCATGAGCTATACAATGTGTGATACAAGATGCTTTACATATGAGTGGACTGGGTATTGTTTTTAGAATAAATATTGAGCTTTACAATATTAGGCCTCATGCACACGAGACGCCGGTGCAAACTCTGCTGAACACATGTTTTTAAAAGCTGAAACCGCCATTTAGAAACTCCCGTTTTGCCGCGTTTGCATGCCCCGTTTAGCCGCGTTTTACCACGTTTGCGTCTAGAAGCGTCTGCAGAGCAGAGAATGACATTTTTCAACCCAAATTTGGGGCCCCGTATTTCGGAGCCACTTAGTGCTAGGAACCCCAAATGTGGTGTGCTAACACAGTGGACCTAGCACTACAAAATATCCAAATTTGGGGTTCCTAGCACCAAGTGGCCCCGAGATACAGGGCCCCAAAGTTGGGTCGCAAAACGTCAAGCACTTCTGCAGCAGAGAATGACATTTTCCGACCTTTCGAGCCCCATATCTCAGGGGCACTTGGTGCTAGGAACCCCAAATTTGGATATGTTATAGTGTTAGTTCCACTGTGTTAGCACACAATTTGGGGTTTCTAGCACCAAGTGGCCCCGAGAGATGGGGCCCCAAAGTCGGGTCATAAAATGTTCCTTTAAAAACAACACTAATAAACGCAAATGCGGCTAAACGCGGTACCGACATTTAGCCGCGTTTGGCGTCTGAAACGTGGACACCTTTAGCGTCTGAACCCTTTTTTTGCTTCTGGAAAAAGTAGGTTAAACGCAACTGCCTAAAAATGCCAAAAAACAAGACTGTGCACATGGACACATAGGATAACATTGAATTGGGTTCAGGGGCAGTTGAAAAAAGTGTCCAACTGCCTCTGAACGCGAGTTTAATAGCGTCTCGTGTGCATGAGGCCTTACACTAGTGGAGTCTTTCTGTTTCATGTACCCGTGGATATGCACCTTTTCTACAAGAAACTATGGAGAAGTGGATTGGCTTATTGAGGAATCTTTGAACAACTGATTCTTATGGCTTACTAGCCTAACCATGAGAGTGGTAGGCAAATACATTTGTTGAGTTTCCACCTGATGGGAGTGGGTTTAATGTGTCACATACGGTAGTGGATACCTGACAGAGTTTTTTCTTAATTAGGACATCACTGGGATTATCATCACATTTTTTTCATTGTTTAAAGAGGACTGCTATTGGACTCTTGTTTTGTTTTTCCTTTCCATGACATTTTAATTCTATCATCCTTTATATTTTCTTTGCACATGGAATATCCTATATAGTGGATCAATACATTTTTGAATTGAACACTGAATTAATTAGGTGTTATTGTTGCGCTACTATGAATTTTGCTATTTATGCACTTTGGTATATATTTAATTTTCACTGGTTTTGATACAAATAAATATTGCTGTCCTTGAAAAACCTACCCAATGAAGACCTTTTTGGATTGGAAATCAACCATAATGGGTTGCTTCTGCTGAATGTGAGCCAATGGGAAAAGGAAAGTAAATTATTACATATGCAATTTGATGCCACAATATGCTATCACTGATGCCGCCCCTGTGAAATCAGGTACAGTTTTAGGGCATCCCCTAAGCATGCAGTGTGAAGGAATTTTGTTTTTTTTAATATTGACCTTAAAGCTGCCTAAAAAGACCCCTTTCCAGCTGTAAGATAGTTTTATCTTTAATTCTTTATCTTTAATAATTTTTTTTTTTTTTAGCATTGGTACATATCTCGCAGGCCACTACCCAGCTCTCTGTGTTCGACAATCCCTTGCCTGTTAGCCCAGAAATTGGCCATTACTGAGAAACAGTATCTCACAAAAGTGAATACACCCCTTGAAAATATTTTATTCTATCTTTTCATGTGACAACACTGAAGAAATGACACTTTGCTAAGATGTAAAGTAGTGAGTGTACAGCTTGTATAACAGTGTAAATTTGCTGTCCCCTCAAAATAACTCAACACACAGCCATTAATGTCTAAACCAAAAGTGAGTACACCCCTAAGTGAAAATGTCCGAATTGGGTCCAAAGTGTCAATATTTTGTGTGGCCACCATTATTTTCCAGAACTGCCTTAACCCTCTTGGGTATGGAGTTCACCAGAGCTTCACAGGTTGACAATGGACGGAGCTGGTGGATGTTAGAGACCTTGCGCTCCTCCACCTTCCATTTGAGGAGGTCCCACAGATGCTCAATAGGGTTTAGGTGGTCTGGAGACATGCTTGGCCAGTCCATTACCTTTACCCTCAGCTTCTTTAGCAAGGCAGTGACCATCTTGAAGGTGTGTTTAGGGTTGTTACCAAGTTGGAATACAGCCCTGCGGCCCAGTCTCCGAGGGGAGGGGATCATGCTCTGCTTCAGCGTGTCATAGTAAATGTTGGCATTCATGGTTCCCTCAATGATCTGTAGTTCTCCAGTGCTGGCAGCACTCATGCAGCCCCAGACCATGACACTCCCACCACCATGCTTGACTGTAGGCAAGACACACTTGTCTTTGTACTCCTCACCTGGTTGCCGCCACACAAGCTTGACACCATCTGAACCAAATACGTTTATCTTGGTCTCATCAGACCACAGGACATGGTTCCAGTAATCCATGTCCTTAGTCTGCTTGTCTTCAGAGATATGTTTGCGTGCTCTCTTGGGCATCATCTTCTGGGACAACAGACATGCAGACCAATTTGATGCAGTGTGCAGCATATGGTCTGAGCACTGACAGGCTGACCCCCCACCCCTTCAACCCCTGCAGAAATGCTGGCAGCACTCATACTTCTATTTCCCAAATTTCCCATTTCCCCATTCACACCTGGGACCTTGTAACACTAAGGAGTCGCATGACACCGGGGAAGACAAATGGCTAATTGGGCCCAATTTGGAGATTTTCACTTAGGGGTGTACTCACTTTTGTTGCCAGCGGTTTAGACATTAATGGCTGTGTGTTGAGTTATTTTGAGGGGACAGCAAATTTACACTGTTATACAAGCTGTACACTCACTACTTTACATTGTAACAGTGTCATTTCTTCAGTGTTGTCACAGGAAAAGATAGAATAAAATATTTACAAAAATGTGAGGGGTGTACTTACTTTTGTGAGATACTGTATAAGGTTCGGCTACAGAATGCAAACTTCAGTAACATTCGCTGAACCTGTGCTAAATCATACAAAGGTACGTTTGGCTCATCCATATTTATAATTATGGCAAAAAAAAAAAAGAATGAAAAACAAACGGTAATTGATGCAAAAATTTATAAAAATACACACATTAATTGTATAAAAATATTATATTTTTAACAGCGTTTTCAAATGGTTATCTATATACACAGTACTTGTACATGAATATCGTTCATGCCCCTTCATTGTAAACCTACAGATTTGACATCACTGTAAATTATTCTTCTATAGTTGCTCTATTTGGTGGATAATATATTTTCCCATTTTTATCAAAAGATAATGGAATTTTCTGTTTGGTCTGGGATTCTACCATGTGTTTCCTGACAGTGTTCAGTGCGTAGAGACCAGATCTGAGTAATTAGCCCGACCTACAGTGCTGGAGAATTCTATCACCAGAAATGAATGTACTACTACAGCATATGCAGCTCTTACCAGATCCAGTATTTTCTGGAGTTTTACACTGCAATGCAGAAAAGTTCTCAAAGTGGCACGCTGGTAGGAACATTCCTTTATTATTAGTATCTACATCCTCACCAAACACGGGGGGTTATTTACGAAAGGCAAATCCACTTTGCACTGCAAGTGCATACTACAAATACAAAGTGCACTTGAAATTGCACTGAAAGTGCATTTGGAAGCGCAGTCGCTGTAAATCTGAGGGGTAGATCTGAAATGAGTGGAAGCTCTGCTAATATTATCATCCAATCATGTGCCAGCTAAAATTCTGTTTTTTATTTTCCTTGCATCTCGCCCTCACTACATTCTCCGACAGATCTCCTCCACCATCCACACTACATTCTCCGACAGCTCTCCTCCACCATCCACACTACATTCTCCGACAGATCTCCTCCACCATCCACACTACATTCTCCGACAGATCTCCTCCACCATCCACACTACATTCTCCGACAGATCTCCTCCACCATCCACACTACATTCTCCGACAGCTGTCCTCCACCATCCACACTACATTCTCCGACAGATCTCCCCCACCATCCACACTACATTCTCCGACAGCTCTCCTCCACCATCCACACTCCATTCTCCTACAGCTCTCCTCCACCATCCACACTATATTCTCCGACAGCTCTCCTCCACCATCCACACTACAGTCTCTGATAGATCTCCTCCACCATCCAGACTACATTCTCCGACAGCGCTCCTCCACCATCCACACTACATTCTCTGATAGATCTCCTCCCACCATTCACACTACATTCTCCGACAGCTCTCCTCCCATCCACACTACATTCTCCGACAGCTCTCCTCCCACCATCCACACTACATTCTCCGACAGATCTCCTCCACCATCCACACTACATTCTCCGACAGATCTCCTCCACCATCCACACTACATTCTCCGACAGATCTCCTCCACCATCCACACTACATTCTCCGACAGATCTCCTCCACCATCCACACTACATTCTCCGACAGATCTCCTCCACCATCCACACTACATTCTCTGACAGATCTCCTCCACCATCCACACTACATTCTCCGACAGATCTCCTCCACCATCCACACTACATTCTCCGACAGATCTCCTCCACCATCCACACTACATTCTCCGACAGATCTCCTCCACCATCCACACTACATTCTCTGACAGCTCTCCTCCCACCATCCACACTACATTCTCCGACAGATCTCCTCCACCATCCACACTACATTCTCCGACAGATCTCCTCCACCATCCACACTACATTCTCTGACAGATCTCCTCCACCATCCACACTACATTCTCCGACAGCTCCCACCATCCACACTACATTCTCCAACAGTTCTCCTCCACCATCCACACTACATTCTCCGACAGCTCTCCTCCACCATCCACAATACATTCTCCGACAGCTCCCACCATCCACACTACATTCTCCGATAGATCTCCTCCACCATCCACACTACATTCTCCGACAGCTCTCCTCCACCATCCACAATACATTCTCCGACAGCTCTCCACCATCCCCACTACATTCTCCGACAGCTCTCCTCCACCATCCACACTACATTCTCCTACAGCTCTCCTCCACCATCCACACTACATTCTCCGACAGTTCTCCTCCACCATCCACACTACATTCTCTGATAGATCTCCTCCCACTATCCACACTACATTCTCCGACAGCTCTCCTCCATCATCCACACTACATTCTCTGATAGATCTCCTCCACCATCCAGACTACATTCTCCGACAGCTCTCCACCATCCACACTACATTCTCTGATAGATCTCCTCCACCATCCAGACTACATTCTCCGACAGCTCTCCTCCCACCATCCACACTACATTCTCTGATAGATCTCCTCCCACCATCCACACTACATTCTCCGACATCTCTCCTCCCACCATCCACACTACATTCTCCGACAGATCTCCTCCCACCATCCACACTACATTCTCCAACAGCTCTCCTCCACCATCCACACTACATTCTCCGACAGATCTCCTCCACCATCCACACTACATTCTCCGACATCTCTCCTCCACCATCCACACTACATTCTCCGACAGCTCTCCTCCACCATCCACACTACATTCTCCGACAGATCAACTCCACCATCCACACTACATTCCCCGACAGCTCTCCTCCCACCATCCACACTACATTCTCCGACAGCTCTCCTCCACCATCCACACTACATTCTCCGACAGATCTCCTCCCACCATCCACACTACATTCTCCGACAGCTCTCCTCCATCATCCACACTACATTCTCCGACAGCTCTCCTCCACCATCCACACTACATTCTCCGACAGATCTCCTCCCACCATCCACACTACATTCTCCGACAGCTCTCCTCCATCATCCACACTACATTCTCCGACAGATCTCCTCCACCATCCACACTACATTCTCCAACAGCTCCCACCATCCACACTACACTGTATTTTCTGGTGTTGGATAAGTTCATATTTCCTATCAAATGATTTCCCGCACTCTGAACATGAGTAAGGATGCTCACCAGTGTGAATTCTCTGATGTTTAACAAAACTTTGTTTCTGAGTGAAAGATTTTCCGCACTGTGAACATGAATAAGGACGCTCACCCGTGTGAACTCTCTGATGGATAACAAGTGATCTTTTTTGAATGAATGATTTCCCGCACTCTGAACAAGAATAAGAAGGACGCGGTGTGTGAATTTTCTGATGCTGAATAAGACTGTGTTTAAGAATGAAAGATTTCCCGCACTCTGAACATGAATAAGGACGTTCACCCGTGTGAACTTTCTGATGGTTAACAAGCCCTTTTTTGTTAAGGAATAATTTCCCGCACTCTGAACATGAATGAAGACGCTCTCCCGTGTGAAGTCTCTTATGGTTAGCAAGGCCTCTTCTACGAGTGAAAGATCTTCCGCACTCTGAACATGAATGAGGACGCTTACCTGTGTGAGATTTCTGGTATTGCACAAGGTTTACATTCGGATTGACAGATTTCCCACACTCTAAATACGAGAATAGATTGTCACCTCGGTGATCTTCTTCATGGGGTGAGGAAGATTCCTCAGGATTAGAAGGATCTGTTGATCGATCTGCAGTGTGAGATCTTACATGGATATTTACAATCCTAGTATGTGATTGATGAGAAGATTCCCCCTGATCAGAGGGATCCATTGATGTCTCCGGACAGGAAGGTCTGTGATGTATATTTTGTGTATTTGGATTTCCTCCTGGAGGATCCTGTGTGATGACATTATCTTCTGACTTACAATCAGATAATAGAAGATGTCTCTCCGAGGAATTCCTGACATCACATCCACCTGTTGGAAAGAAAATGTAAAAATGTAAAAAAAGAAGTCAATAGTTCAAAAATAACAACATTTTAAGCTCCTCGTCAGTGGAATAAGTGGAATCGGTCGATCTCACAGCTGGGCTCCTGTTCTCCCTCCAAATTTAGTCGAAAAAGTGTTCACACCGAGTACATTTATCGTTAAAAAAAGTATTTGTAAAAAGCTAGGACTAAGTCTTCATTAGCTAAAGTGCATTTGAGGTTTATTACTACATCGGATTGCTTGGATTTGATTGGATTTTAAATTATAAAGAATTTGCAGATCATGAATAAATAAGTGCCAAGGGGGGGCCCACACAGCCAAGTAAGTCAGTAAGCAGTAGAAATGGACATTAATTAAAACATGACCAATAAGTATAATCAATGATAAAAAACAGTCTGTGGGCAGCTGCTGAAGGAATCCTCAAAATAAGATCTGAACAGAAATAAATGTAATGAAAAGCAAGCAGCACTCGTAAATCAACCACTTGTTGATAAAAGCTGTAACTAAATACAGTGCTGGTCAGTGGCGGTGCGTCCATTAAGGGCGCACGGGGGCGCCGCCCCCTCCGTCACGCCACCCCCTCTTTGAATAATGGATAGATTCAGGCATTGCCTGAATCTATCCATGGCCGCCGCTGCCACCCCCTATTCAGGCGTCCGTCCCCTTTCTGGACGCAGGCCGCCTGAATTCCAGCAGCAGGGGTATTTTTTTTAAGCACCTGATTAGAGCCATAGCCTCTAATAGGCTTCAAAAAAGGTGGACTCATGGTGCAGAGCATTGCGCTCACAGTCCACCCAAATGTGTTAGAAAAGCAATCACTCATTCGCTTTTCTAACACTGAACCACCTCTACACCAATCAGGCAGCGCGGGTCTGATACCCGTCACCTGATTGGCTGAAGGCACAGGTGCCCCTATTGGACGCCTAGCAGAACGAGAAGAGACGCATGGAGGACAGCATGGAGGACACAGGAGCCGTCCCACAGCTTGCCGCTGTCACCCGCTGCCTGACCTGCCAACATGATGGGGTAAGTGCAGACAGCGGGCAGGGGGGCACAGTGGTGACATTTGTTGGGCACAAGTGGCCGCATATGATGGGCACATGTGGCGGCATTTGATGGGCACAAGTGGCGGAATTTGATGGGCACAAGAATGATTTCACATTAGAACTGTTTATTTAAGTCTATTCTTTATCACCACCACTGTATTTAGTTACAGCTTTTATCAACAAGTGGCTGATTTACGAGTGCTGCTTGCTTTTCATTACATTCATTTGCAGATCATATATGTGGACTCCAGTATGAAAACTTTTTTAAAAAATGTCATTAACCACTTGGCCTCCGGAAGATTTACCCCCCTTCATGACAAGGCCATTTTTTGCTTTTTGACACTGCGCTACCCAAACCGACAATTGCGCGGTCATGCAACACTGTACACACATATGTAGTTTTTACTTTCTGCTATTAAACATATCCAATAAAAAAAGTGTAAAAGGTTTTCAATTTCTTCATACATTTAGGCCAATATTCTGCTACATTTTTTTTTTTTTTAAATCCCAATTTTTGATAACCAACATTGATTGGTTTAGGTGAACGTTATAGTGTCTACAAAGTATGGGATATATACTGGAATTTTTATTCTATTTTTTTTGATAACCGTAATGGGCGGTGTTTAGCGACATATAGCGGGACCGTGATAGTATGAGGGCAGTCTGACACTAATACAGTGATCAGTACTAAAAATATGCACTGTACTAAAGACACTGGCTGGGAAGGGTTAAACATCAGGGGCGATCAAAAGGTTATATGTGTGCCTAACAGTCCTTGGTGGATTTACGACGAGGTGCTTTTACTAAGAAATGTGCCGGTTTTTATGCAGGGAAACAAAAACCGGCACATCCCTGTGTGGTGAAGTAGTATGGTGGGTAGATATTTATTATTTAGTTATTATTATAATGTGAGTAATTTCCCGCAGCAACCCGATTCTTCCAGAGAAATGCATTTATTAAAACTTCAGACAGAACAAAGTCCATAAGATAATTGCTACAGATGACAAAATCCAACAGATTAAATATAAAATAGGTGACAGGCACCTTCAGAGAACCCAGTTCCTTCTGTCACCTTCATGGAGAATGAAAAGACTGATAGCCAGCTTGAATCGTCCCCCCTGAAATACTAGTACACTAGGAGGGGGGGGTTTTGTTAGGTCAACCCAAAATACTCTTTGATCTTATTGTTACCCCCTCATGTCTAATTACCATCAATAAATACTTCTTCTATGGTCCTTTATCATCCTCGGGTATGTAAACAATGTACCCTTTAAAATTTGTTCAATTAGGTTAGCAGGCCATGCCTCATACCTAGGTAGACTTGGATAAGATTAACACATCCTCATCAGCTGTTCCTTTGATATGTTAAAATTGAGTTGGCTTGGACAACTCAACTGAATTCCTGGTCAATATGGTACTGTAATACAATATCCTACATAAATCGGCCAACATATTACAACACCCTGCTGACGGGACAGAGCTCTATATTGTTTACTTCGACTGAGCTATTTCCTGATTTTGCTCCTGGCCGATCAGCGGGTGCCGGTGGTTAATAATCGGCCTGTGCCCGCTGGTCGCCTTGTGCGGCGACTAATCACGGCGCAGCTTGCTCGCCTTCTGCCCGGAGGTGCTGGATTCATGTACTAGCTACGCGATCCAGCCCAGGATTGAGGCTCTGCCGCTACAGTGGGGACGGAAAGTATTCAGACCCCATTAAATTTTTCACTCTTTGTTATATTGCAGCCATTTGCTAAAATCATTTAAAGAGGGAGTCCCGCGGGAAAAAAAAATGTAAAAGTCAGCAGCTACAAATACTGCAGCTGCTGACTTTTAAAATAAGGACACTCACCTGTCCCAGGGTCCGGTGATGTCGGCACCCGAGACCGAATCGTCCCTCGGGTGCTGCCGCCGCCATTCTCTGTAAGGGAATCAGGATTTGAAGCGCTGCGGCTTCACTTCCCGGTTCCCTACTGCGCATGCGCGAGTCGCGCTGCACTTCCTAACTGGTCCCCGCTGTCTCTGGGACCCGTGTGTGTCCCAGCAGACAGCGCGGTGGGGACGGGAAGAGGCATAGACTCCCATGGGAGTCTATGCTGGAAGTGGGTGCAAATACCTGTCTTAGACAGGTATCTGCACCCCCCTCCCCCCTGAAAGGTGCCAAATGTGACACCGGAGGGGGGGAGGGTTCCGAAAAGCCGAGGTTCAATTTTTGTGTGAACCTTCGCTTTAAGTTCATTTTATTTTCCTCATTAATGTACACACAGCACCCCATATTGACATAAAACCACAGAATTGATGACATTTTTGCAGATTTATTAAAAAAGAAATACTGAAATATCACATGGTCCTAAGTATTCAGACCCTTTGCTCAGTATTTAGTAGAAGCCCCCTTTTGATCTAATACAGCCATGAGTCTTTTTGGGACAGATGCAACAAGTTTTTCACACCTGGATTTGGGGATCCTCTGCCATTCCTCCTTGCAGATCCTCTCCAGTTCTGTCAGTTTGGATGGTAAACGTTGGTGGACGGCCATTTTTAGGTCTCTCCAGAGATGCTCAATTGGGTTTAAGTCAGGGCTCTGGCTGGGCCATTCAAGATCAGTCACAGAGTTGTTGTGAAGCCACTCCTTCATTATTTTAGCTGTGTGCTTAGGGTCATTGTCTTGTTGGAATGTAAACCTTCAGCCCAGTCTGAGGTCCTGAGCACTCTGGAGAAAGTTTTTTTTCGTCCAGGATATCCCTGTACCTGGCCACATTCATCTTTCCCTCGATTGCAACCAGTTGTCCTGTCCCTGCAGCTGAAACCCCCCCCCACAGCATGATGCTGCCACCACCATGCTTCACTGTTGTGACTGTATTGGACAGGTAATGAGCAGTGCCTGGTTTTCTCCACACATACCGCTTAGAATTAAGGCCAAAAAGTTCTATCTTGGTCTCATCAGACCAGAGAATCTTATTTCTCACCATATTGGAGTCCTTCAGGTGTATTTTAGCAAAAATCCATGCAGGCTTTCATGTGTCTTGCACTGAGGAGAGGCTTCCGTCGGGCCACTCTGCCATAAAGCCCCGACTGGTGGAGGGCTGCAGTGATGGTTGACTTTCTACAACTTTCTCCCATCTCCCGACTGCATCTCTGGAGCTCAGCCATAGTGATCTTTGGGTTCTTCTTTACCTCTCTCACCAAGGCTCTTCTCCCCCCGACAGCTGTTTGGCCGGACGGCCAGCTCTAGGAAGGGTTCTGGTTGTCTCAAACGTCTTCCATTTAAGGATTATGGAGGCCACTGTGCTCTTAGGAACCTTAAGTGCAGCAGAAATTTTTTGTAACCTTGGCCAGATCTGTGCCTTGCCACAATTCTGTCTCTGAGCTCTTCAGGCAGTTCCTTTGACCTCATGATTCTCATTTGCTCTGACATGCACTGTGAGCTGTAAGGTCTTATATAGACAGGTGTGTGGCTTTCCTAATCAAGTCCAATCAGTATAATCAAACACAGCTGGACTCAAATGAAGGTGTAGAACCATCTCAAGGATGATCAGAAGAAATGGACAGCACCTGAGTTAAATATATGAGTGTCACAGCAAAGGGTCTGAATACTTAGGACCATGTGATATTTCAGTTTTTCTTTTTTAATAAATCTGCAAAAATGTCAACAATTCTGTGTTTTTCTGTCAATATGGGGTGCTGTGTACATTAATGAGGAAAAAAAATAACTTAAATGATTTTGGCAAATGGCTGGAATATAACAAAGAGTGAAAAATTTAAGGGGGTCTGAATACTTTCCATCCCCACTGTATACTCATATGTGAGGTGGTCGGCAAAGGGTTAATAGACGAGTCACGTTGGTCTAGCAGTCAACAGTTCCACAGAGATCTAGTACGGAACTGGGTACAATTGTAGCAAAAAAATATGAAAACAAACCAGTTAAAGGATATGAAATACCAAAAACAACTAAGACAAACTGGGTAACATTTATTTGTGGCTATGGGGAGTAATAAAGACACTAAATTATTTTGTGGAAACATGACGTTATATTTAGGAATAGAGATGGACCTTTCAAAAAAAAAAAAGAAGAAAAAAAAAAAAAGATCCGCACCCCATGCTGACTCCCGCCATCTGACTGTCTACCGCCACTAAAAAAAACTAGAGGAGTGGAACCACCCAGTGATTTAGCGGGAGCCAGCATCAAGTGTGGACCTTTCATTTTTTTGGGTCGGCGGTGGCTGCGTTCCCTATGATTGACGATGGATCTACATTGGGGGAACATTTTTTTTAAAATAAAGGACTTGTAAAAAACTGTCTGCCTTTTATTTACATTTTAAACACTTTTTTGGTGAATGAGTAGTACCCCATACCCATTCACATGGGGAGGGCCGAGATCTGAGGGCCTCTTTGTTAAAGGGAACTTCCAGATTCCGATAAGATCCCCCCACCTGCAGATCCTCTTGTTCTCATATAATAATATGGGGAGAAGATGCCTCAAAGCACCCCCCCATTGAGGGCATGTGGCCTGATATGGTTGGGGGGGGGGGGTGTTCGCTCATCCCCCCTTTTCTAACCTGCTGGGCTGCATGCTCGGATAAGGGTTTGGTATGGTTTTTCTTTTAATTTTGGTGTTAAAATCCATACCAGACCTGAAGGACCTGATGTGGATTGGAAAGGGGCCCCCAAGCTGTTTTTTTTTATAACTTTTAACCCGTGTGAAATTTCTGGTGTTGCTCAAGGTTTTCTGAGCGACAGATTTCCCGCACTCTGAATACGAGAATAGATTCTCACCTTTGTGATCCCCTTCATAGAGTAAGGAAGATTTCTTGGGAATAGAAGGATCTGTTGATCGATCTTCAGTGTGAGATCTTACATGGATATTTGCAATCATTGAATGTGATTGATGAGAAGATTCCCCCTGATCAGAGGGATCCATTGATGTCTCCGGACAGGAAGGTCTGTGATGTAAATTTTGTGTATTTGGATTTATTCTTGGAGGATCCTGTGGGATGGCATTAGCTTCTGTGTTGCCATAACATATTAATAATAGAAGAGGTCTCTCCGAGGTCTTCTTGACATCACCTCCATCTGTTGGAAAGAAATTTAAAAACATAAAAAAAGTCAATAGTTCAAAAAGAACTCGATTTTAAGCTCCAACTCCATGTCAGTGGAATCGGTCAATTTCACAGCTGGACTCCAGTTCTCCCTCCAAATTCAATCGGAAAAGTGTCCACACTGAGTCCATCTATCTGCAAATTCTATAATAATAAAAAGCTTTTACTGAGTCTTCATTAGCTAAAATGCATTAGTGGTTAACCGGTTCCCGATCGGCTCACGCATATTTACTGCGGCACAATGGCAACGCTGCGCGAAACCCCGTACCGGAGTTTCCTTTAGGAGCCGCCAGAGGGCACGCACGGGGGACCCAATGCGTGTGGCCAGCGGGCGCGATCGCATGCACGAGGGCCAGCACGGGGATTTGTGTGTGTAAACACACAAATTCCTGTTCTGTCAGAGGAAAGGAGACATATTGTTTGTTCCTACTAAGTAGGAACAACAATATGTCTCCTCCCCCAGTCAGTCCAAACCCCTCAGAGTTAGAACACACCTAGGGAACACACATTTAACCCCTTGATCGCCCCCTAGTGTTAACCCCTTCTCTAGTGACATTTACACAGTGATCGGTGCATATTTATAGCTCTGATCACTGTGTAAATGTCAATGGTCCCAAAAGTGTGTCAAAAGTGTCCGATCTGTCCATCGCATTGTCGTAGTACCCTTAAAAATCACAGATCGCCGCCATTACTAGTAAAAAATAATAATAATTAAAAAATTGCAATAAATCTTTCCCATAGTTTGTAGAGGATATAACTTTTGTGAAAACCAATCAATATACTCTTATTGTGATTTTTTTTTGCCAAAAATATGTAGAAGAATATATATTGGCCTAAACTGATGAAGAAATTTGTTTTTTAAAAACATTTTTGGGGATATTTATTATAGCAAAAAGTAAAAAATGTTTTTTTTTTTTAAATTGACGATTTTTTTTGTTTATAACGCAAAAAATAAAAAACGCAGAGGTGATCAAATACCACCAAAAGAAAGCTCTATTTGTGGGAGAAAAAAGGACGTAAATTTTGTTTGGGTACAGCATTGCACGACCGCGCAATTGTCAGTTAAAACTACGTAGTGCCAAATTGTAAAAAGTGCTCGGGTTAGGAAGGGGGTAAAATCTTCCGGAGCTGAAGTGGTTAATTACTACATTGGATTTCCTGGATTTCCCTAGATTTAAAATTATAAATTTGCAGATCATATATGAACCCATATATGGATCATATAGAGGCTCTTGTCCACATCTCCCCATATTGAGGGCATGTGGCCTAGTATGGTTCAGGAGGATGGGTGCTCACCCCCCCTCCCACACACACACACACTTTTCTGACCTGCCAGATAAGGATCTGGTATGAATCATGGGAGGGTGGCCCCACACGTTTACCTTTTTTAATCTTGGTGTGAGGTTCCCCTCAAAATCCATACCAGACCCGAAGAACTTGGTATGGATTGGGAAGGGGACCCTCACGCTTTTGTTCACATTCAGCTGTCGGCAGGGGAAGCCCGCTGTCAGCTGATGACTCATCGATTCTTAAGGACACGGCTGCCACCCACTCCTAAATACTACCGGTTGTTAAGGAGGCCGGCTACCACTGGAATTAAATTACTGCAAGCTTTCACCACTAAAATACTGCATCACTTCATAAAATAGCACATGTGGCATTTTCGTAGCTTTTTTTGTGAATGCCAAAAAAAATGTTGAAAAACACTGAGCCGTATTTTACCGCATTTCTTAAAGTGGTAGATAACACAATGTGAATGGAGCTTTGTGAATCCTAATATTCAGGAGTAAAATGAGAGTGTGACCTGTTTCTTCCATAGTGTATGTTACTTACTTGTGTCGATAGGTAGAGAAATTTCATCCTGTTCACTTTTCATAATCATCCCGACCTCCTCCGTGGACGGCTGATCACCCCCCACATAGGTCTTCACTTCTTCTTCTTTAACCTCAGCTTTTATATGAATCTGTTCTTCACCCTAAACCCCAAAATGATAGAAAACATCTATTAAAGCTAAACTTGAGAGTGAAGTGCTTAAAGGAGCTAGAAATTCAGATGTAGACATAAGGATTAAAAGAAAAAACTACATAGAAGAACGTCATCTCATAGCTAAGAATACATATTTAGGTCTACATGCTCATTCCCATCTACCTGATGATGGTGAGGGATGGTGTGATCCTCCTGTGTGTAATCCTGGGAATACAGAGGACTTCCCTTCTCCACAGACTGCTGATCCCCAAACATCTCTTCTTTTTCCACTTTAATGTCTTTCAGTTCTTCACCCTAAAGCACAAATAAGATGGATAGGATTTGTAAAAGAAGACAAGAGATGACATACAAGAATGTTATCTCAAAGCATAGAATTCTATAACGTATTTGAGTTCTAGTTGCTCCGTCCCACCTACCTGATGATGGTGAGGGATGGTGTGACCTTCCTGTGTGGAATCCCGGGAACACAGAGGACCTCTCTCCTCCATAGACTGCTGATCCCCAAACATCTCTTCTTTTTCCACTTTAACTTCAACTTTGATGCCTTTCAGTTCTTGACCCTAAAGCACAAATAAGATGGATAGGATTTGTAAAAGGAGACAAGAGATGACATAGAAGAATGTTATCTCAAAGCATAGACTTCTACAACGTATTTGAGTTCTAGTTGCTCCGTCCCACCTACCTGATAATGGTGAGGGATGGTTTTATCTTCTTGTGTGGAATCACGGGAATACAGAGGACCTCTCACCTCTATAGACTGCTGATCCCCAAACATCTCTTCTTTTTCCACTTTAACTTTGATGCCTTTCAGTTCTTCACCCTAAAGCACAAATATGATGGATAGGTGTTGTAAAAGGAGACAAGAGATAACATAGAAGAATGTTATCTCAAAGCGTGGAATTCTACAATGTATTTGAGTTCTAGAAAATATTACAGCGCACACATGCAAATAAAACATTTACCTCCAGCAAGGCTCATTTAAAACACCTATACATTTTCAAAAAAACATTATCAAAACTATGGGGATTTGGTCACACCATATTGCTATATGGTGCTAAGTCCACTTACTGCGACAAAGTACCCCATGATTGGTGGGTCCTACACTATCCATAGATTGGGAGATCCTGCTTCTCTGAACCATGAGAGCAATACACTCTTCTAAATGGGAGAATCTTGAGGTCTCCACCCATGACACAAGTGGAAACTAATGAGAAGTACTTAATAAGGGAGTGGGGTGCTCCTCACTCAAGAGGATTTGGTCAGAATCCATACAATAGACAAACAAGATATTTGTGGGGCACACCCTTAAAGATGCATTAAAGATGGTGCAGCCATAAGACCGTACAGTAGAAGAAAATATTACAGCGCACACATGCAAAAAAAAACATTTACCTCCAGCAAGGCTTATTTAAAACACCTAAACATTTTCATTTGCGTTCTAGTTGCTCCGTCCCACCTACCTGATGATGGTGAGGGATGGTGTGACCTTCCTGTGTGGAATCCCAGGAATACAAAGGACCTCTCTCCTCCATAGACTGCTGATCCCCAAACATCTCTTCTTTTTCGACTTTATCTTCAACTTTTATGTCTTTCAGTTCTTCACCCTAAAGTGCAAATAAGATGGGTAAGATTTGTAAAAGGAGACAAGAGATGACATACAAGAATGTTATCTCAAAGCATAGAATTCTACAACGTATTTGAGTATTAGTTGCTCCGTTCCACCTACCTGATGATGGTGAGGGATGGTGTGATCTTCCTGTGTGGAATCACAGGAATACAGAGGACCTCCTTCTTCTATAGACTGCTGGTCCCCAAACATGTCTTCTTTTTCCACTTTAACTTTGATGCCTTTCAGTTCTTCACCCTAAAGCACAGATAAGATGGGTAGAATTTGTAAAAGGAGACAAGAGATGACATAGAAGAATGTTATCTCAAAGTGTAGAATTCTACAACATATTTGAGTTCTAGTTGTTCAGTCCCATCTACCTGGTGAAGGTGAGGGATGGTGTGATCTTCCTGTGTGGAATCCCGGGAATACAGAGGACGGGGAGATCTCTCTGGTGGGTTCTCATTACTGGATCCATCTGTAGGAAACACACACACTGACTGAATACATTGTTTCTATGTGTTTATCAGATGATGGGGGATCTAGGTGGACCCTCCGTACTGCTCTCTCCTTTACAATAATGTCTCCCCTTACCCGGTGATGTGAGGGGCGGCTGATTCTCCATCATGATGTCCTTGTAGAGATCCTTGTGTCCTTCTAAATACTCCCACTCCTCCATGGAGAAATAGACAGTGACATCCTGACACCTTATAGGAACCTGACACACACAATGATACAGTCACCATCCAGACACATCCCTTGTCTGTTACTGGATAATGTCCCAGAATTCCCGGCACCACTCACCTCTCCTGTCAGCAGCTCAATGATCTTGCTAGTTACTTCCAGAATCTTCTTTTCATTATTTCTCTTAGGTGTCAAGGTGTGAGTTGAAGGCACTGTGATGGTTACCTGATCACCAGACTTCACCGGAGGAAAACTCTGTTTTACAAGAGGAACACTTTATGTCGCATGACCCTCATAAAAATCTCCCCACCCCTCCGGTCAGGTCTGTGTTTTATTAATAGAGATAAGAGTGATGTCATGTGACCTCCCAGAATCCTCCTCACCTCCCCGGTCAGGTCTGTGTTTTATTAATAGAGATAAGAGTGATGTCATGTGACCCCCCATAATCCTCCTCACCTCTCCGGTCAGGTCTGTGTTTTATTAATAGAGATAAGAGTGATGTCATGTGACCTCCCAGAATCCTCCTCACCTCCCCGGTCAGGTCTGTGTTTTATTCATAGAGATAAGAGTGATGTCATGTGACCTCCCAGAATCCTCCTCACCTCTCCGGTCAGCAGGTAGATGATCTCCAGGGTGAAGTTTATTATTCTCTCGGTTATGTGACTTGAGTCCTTTTCCATTCTCATTGATCTGGTCATGTGAGCTATACAACATGCCCCTCTCTGTAGAGTGATAATATATTGAAAATTATCTGGAGTATGATGATATGTTTTCTCATTGTGGTACAGACAGCTTCTCGTTTATTGTTATCAATATATGATGACACATAAACTGTCTTTGCTGCTCACAACAATTAATCATCATACTAGTCTACCAATGGAAGAGACACATCCCTTGTCTGTTACTGGAAAATGTCCCAGAATTCCCACAACCGCTCCTGTCAGCGGGTAAGTATATACATTTCTTCTACCCAGGATAGTTAATATAGGTGTTTGGAGGGGGGGAGGGAGTATTTTAAGACTAGGTAGTCATTACATGAAATTCTACTTTAGCCACTTCCCATCCACTGAATGTATATATATTTCCTTGGACGAGAGCGGTTATATCTCAGTCATCGCTACAGCAATAATTGAGATATCATTTTTTTAGTGCTGGCGATTCCCTAAAATAGTGATCTGAGTGTTTTCCGCCACCCGCCAGCCTTTACCGGGCTCTCCTGTCCTATCAGGGAGTCTGGTAATGATGCTTACAAAATGTATAACGTTTGGGGGTTTTAAGTCATTTTCTAGCAAAAAAGTATGATTTGTACACGTAGGAGAGAAAGGTCAGAAATGGTCCAGACTGGAGGTGGTTCGTTTCCTCTCAGTCATGTGACTCAGGTCCTCATCCATCCTCATTGATGAGATCATGTGATCCATATAAGACTCTGATCTCTCTAGACAGATCATATAGCGCCCTCGCTGCTCATTATAACTTATAGTTAAGTAGAGAGGTTCATTGAAAACCCTCCATCCAAAAGTGAGGGAGGTTTTGTGTGTGTGTTGCGTTAATAAATACCAAATATACGGTAATCAACATGAAAACCACAAGTGCTTGAAAAATAAAAAAAAAACTACAATACCCCAAATTTTGAATATGCATCAAATAAAAATCTTAATGTGTGTGTGTGTGGTTTTCAATAATCTTTTAAATATTTTATACTATATTTAAGTTAGCAAGAAGATCTATTCATGGAGACATCATACTCCATAATGGAATATATGGTTCTATACAGTATACAGGTAATATTTCTATATTGATTGTGTAGCGCACGACCCCCAAAGGAGCTGCAATTTGTGTGTTCTATCCGTAAATCACATCTACCATCTAGCCAATCGCAGCCCATAGAAATAGAAACAGTCCATATTGTAATTTTCTCTTGCTTTTATTGGTGTAACATGAACTGGGATAGGAGTCATTCTGAATAACTTTGCGTTGGGAAGACAGGAGTAGTCTGGTCCTTGAGAACAATGAAACGAATAGCAAGGAACCACTCTGAATAACTCTTTGCATATAGACTTGGGTAGATTTACTAGAGAATACATAGTAAAGAGTCACTCTGAATAACTTCTTCACCCGTAGACCTTTTTAGAACAATCTGTATCTCTATTTGTGCTCTGAGCTCTACCACTGCCTTTTGACCACTACTTCCCGTCTGTACAGTACTTCCAAGTTGAGCTAAGGAAGAGAGTACTCTGAATAATTCCTCCCGCCTAAATGATTGGAATCCCGGGGCATTGTTGAACCCAAAGTCACAGGCCATCGTCACCTGTCTTACTGACTTACGTACCAACATCCCTCAGCCTCTGGTAGTACCCTTACCTTGGGCTTTCACTCACTTGATCAACAGTCCATGTGCCACTCACAAACAATCGATCGCCCAGTTGTCTTCCGCTTAGTTGCTACTTCTTCTGTAATGGTTTCTCCATCCCTTCTCTCCAATCTGGCACGCTCCCTTCTTCGCAGAGGCGTCCAGCGACTACATGCTGTGCAGTGTCACTGACTCCTCTCCTCCATGTGGCCTGGGCCCCCCCCCCTCCTTCCCCGTAGGGAGGGGGGGGCTCTGCTTGGCTCCTCGCCGGGGGGCCCCCTCTCTGATCTCTCTCTTTCTGGAACTCCCCAGCAGCATGTGACCCCAGCTTATATGGGAGTCCCGCCTCCTACCAAACAAATTAATGATTGGCCAGAACTCACACATGAGCTGCCTGTCACTCAGATCCCAACTCCAACCTCTCTTTCAGAACCATTTCCACTGAAAGCAAGAGGAGGCATCTCTGGGTCCAAGCACAGGTGGCCACACCCTGCACCACACCGACACTCCCAGTTCTCAAAATAAACAAACAGGCCTGGAAGAATAATGCAAGCCTGCCTAAATTTACCTGAAACCGTACTTTGTCATTTAAGCTCAGAAAGCTCACCTACATAAAAGTAGGTGACCGCTACATATACCCCCCCCCACTTAAATCACAACTGTCCCCAGTTGTGGGGAATGAATTTAGGGTACCTCCCTAATTTTAAAGAGGAAAGAGCATCTCATTACATCAAATGGGATGGGGGAAAAAAAAGGAAATAAACTTGAATAACATCAATATCACTGTACACAATATTATTATTATTATACGAGATTTATATAGCGCCAACAGTTTACGCAGCGCTTTACAATGTATAAGGGGGACAACACAATTACAGTACAGTTCAATACAAAAAGGTACAGGAGGGCCCTGCTCGTAGAGCTTACATTCTAAAGGGAGGGGGTGGTGGTACAAAAGGTAATAGCTGCAAAGAATGATTTGATGGGGGTGGCTCAGGGACAGTTATGTGGGTGTGGGATAGGCTTCCCTGAATAAATGAGTTTTCAGGGATCTCCTAAAGGTGGACAGGGTAGGGGCTGATCGGACATACAGGGGCAGGGAATTCCAGAGGATGGGAGAGGCTCTGGAGAAGTCCTGAAGGCGAGCATGGGAGGAGGTAACAAGGGAGCTAGAGAGCAGGAGGTCCTGGGAGGAGCAGAGGGGGCGATTTGGCGACAATACCAACACAACATATTTTCTTATACAATTTACATGGCCTAACTGTAGATCCCTACAGCTAACATTCCATACAAGCAGAACCAGAGCATTGCCCCTGAAGGAGGAATACTCTGCTTACCACAGGCCTTCATCTGTAAGATAGACAGCCGTCACATCTTCAATTCACCTAAAAGAAAACACAAATCATTTCTAACTACTACTAACTACACATTACCAAACAGAGGGGGTTATCATCCTCTTTTGGGTAATCAATCAAATGTACAAAATTTTTTCTTTTATGGCATGTATGTTTCTGTCAGGATCGTCGCTCCCTCAAAAGGAGTCTAGCAGACCTCCTGCAGAGCGCACCCTAAACAGACATGCTCAGCGAATGAATACATCTGCCCGTTGGCAAATAAACTTTCTGTTTGGCTCCTAAACAGGAGTCCTTTTAAAAGTACTTGTGGCAAAGGGATTTAGCAGAGACAGCACATTCTAGTGTCCATAACTTTGTCCTTGTTAGGCACCCTGAATGTGAGTCTCCTGCTGAACAGACAATTTTTGGGAAAACCCACCCTAACCCATCTGCCGTCCTGCAGTCAATATGGGTATTAAAGCACACTTGTGACTACCTCTCCAGCAGTCCTGGGGTCAGGTAACCTTTTGCGATTGTCCCCTTGTCCTCTCACTGAGATGGAATAACTGCGGGTGTTTTCTCCTGCCTTTACCACCAACACCAACCTTGTTTTTGTGAATTGCTCTCCCAAGTCTCCATTCATGGTGAATGTCTTTGAATCGGACCCAGACTTCACTATCAGGTGTCCGCTTAGGTTTAGGAACATGAAGATAGTCCCAAACAAGGTCATCTTCCCATGCTTCCCGGGAATTCTCAACAATCTCCATGATCCACTCAGGAACATAAGGGTAATCCAGGCCCAACACCTGAGCAACTTTTCTTTGAACTTCCCTCTGAAACCTCGAAAATCTAGGTAAATCTTTAGCTTTTCCTCGGCCAGGCAAAACGCATGAGTCAGAAGCTCTACTGACCCACTGTTGGTACGTGGCTGCCCTAGTAGGAAGGACAGTAGCTGAGACATTGAAAGGGGGTACTGGGGTTTTAGATGTGTTCAGTGATTTCTCTGACACTCCCGTAGAAGCTTCCACTGAGGTAGAACTCTCTAAGAACCATTCCTCCTCATCATTAGATTCAACCTCTTCAGGGGATGACCACTCAAATAAATTGTCCATAGATCCATATTTCTCCAGAACTTGCGGTGACCCCCAATCTACAGCCCGGCCTCTGTTCACCCTGTTCCGGCTCACCCAAGGGATCCCCCTCCTGTAAACTAGGCTCCTTCCGGACAGGTATAACAAAGGACTTATTGCCAGCCGGCTCCTCAGGGGTTTCCTCCAAAGACTGTACACTAACTCTGGCAGTCCCTGGGTCCCCAGCCAGGCCACAGGCTCCCCCATTAGATCCTACCTGATCCTCCGGTGGCTCCAATTCAGCCGAATCAGGCGGGAGCTCCTCCACTGCTGCAGCAGGCAACATACGACCCTCTCCGGCCTTCCGAGTCACCTGCATTGCCCACACCGAGCTCAGGCGGCGACTCCAACCGTAGGCCTCCGACATCCGGGACACAACATGCAAAGTCTCTCCACTCCTTCAATCACTCCTAGTGCCAGTCCTCCGGTGAGCTCCAAACGAACACCGGTATCGATCAGAACCCGGTCCTGCAACTCAGGTAACCGCTGCATGACGGGTGTACTTCCAACATCTTCCACCATCTTCCTCCACCTTTTCGGTCTGGCACGTTGCACGCTGAACGCTGACAAACTTTTCCTCTGGGGCGTGGCTCCACCCCCCACTTGTTGGTTCAGCGCGCGAGGAACTGTAGCTGCACATTTTCAAAGTCCTCCCCAGCGACACCTGGTGGCAGGCACTATTATACTGCAAACTATCTTGGCAACAGTTACTGAAACGCAGACTCCGTTGCTATGGGAGATGGCTAGTGCTCAAATATGAAACAGATATCTCGGTGGGACCTCCATGTAGCGCACGAAGCTCGAAGGAGCTGCAATTTGTGTTTTCTGTCTGTACATCACATCTACTATCTAGCCCATAGAAATAGAAACAGTCCATATTGTAATTTTCTCTTGCTTTTATTGGTGTAACATGAACTGGGATAGGAGAAGGGTTTTCTGAGATGCTCTTTTGCTGCTTTATAATCTTACCTTTGCTTTCTCATGCAAAGACTTTGAGCTAAGGAAGAGATTACTCTTAATAATTCCTCCCGCCTGACTGATTGGAATCCCAGGGCATTGTTAAACCCAAAGTCACAGGCCATCACCACCTGTCTCACTGACTTGCGTATCAACATCCCTCAGCCTCTGGTAGTACCCTTACCTTGGGCTTTCACTCACTTGATCAACAGTTCATGTGCCAGTCACAAACAATCGATCGCCCAGTTGTCTTCCGCTTAGTTGCTACTTCTTCTGTAATGGTTTCTCCAGCCCTTCTCTCCAATCTGGCACGCTGCAGGGGCGTCCAGCGACACCAGCGACTACATGCTGTGCGTTGTCAAGGACTCCTCTCCTCCATGTGGCCTGGTCCCCCCCTCCTTCCCCGTAGGGAGGGGGGGACTCTGCTTGGCTCCCCGCCGGGGGCCCTCTCTCTGATCTCTCCCTTTCTGGAACTCCCCAGCAGCATGTGACCCCACATGGGGCCCCTCCTCCTGCCAAACAAATTAATGATTGGCCAGAACTCACACATAAGCTGCCTGTCACTCAGATCCCAACTCCAACCTCTCTTCCAGAACCATTTCCACTGAAAGCAAGAGGAGGCATCTCTGGGTCTAAACACAGGTGGCCACACCCTGCACTACACTGACACTCCCAGTTCTCAAAATAAACAAACAGGCCTGGAAGAATAATGCAAGCCTGCCTAAATTTACCTGAAACCGTACTTTGTCATTTAAGCTCACCTACATGAAAGTAGGTGACCGCTACAATTGTAAGGATGAGCTCCGGCGTCTTCGTTGAGCCTACGTGCGGAGCCCGCCAGGAAGTTGGCAATGCGCTGCGCTAATCACAGGAAGTGAGACATTTCCCGATCTCTGCAGCCGCGCATCGGGACAATGTCTCACTGCCTTTCATTAGCGCAGCGCTGACTTCCTGGCGGGCTCTGCATGTGGAGTGTGCGAACGCGCCGGAGCTCATCTTTAATTGATTCTAATATACAGTATACGTGCATTTGTGTGTGTATATCACTATCTGTTTTAGAAAAAAAGACGCGAGGAAGAAAGAAAAAAGAGGACGGACATGACTGGGGGGTTACTGGGTGTAAATATAAAATAATATCTTATTACCTCCTCTGCTGCCAGATCCAACGTCTTCTCTCTACTTCCTCATAAGTCACCTCTCACCCAAAACTTCCTTTTTTGGACCTCTACATCACTTCCTGTTCACAAAACTTCCAGTCTATGTATCACTTCCTGCCTTTACATCACTTCCTCTCTGCGTCTGACATCCCTTCCTCCCCATTTGTGTTATCACTTTCTGTCAGTACAATCACACCCTTCCTGTCTCCGCTTTCCACTCGCTATAATAGGAAAAGATCTCCACCGTGAAATTAATGTCATTAAAGGGGGAGTCCCATCTATTTTCAAAATGTGAATATTATAAGATAACACTGTAGTGGTTAAAATAATAAGAACCACCAGATCAGATAATAAGACCACCATCTTAAAAATTGCGGGTAAAAGCACAGAAAAATAAAATACGTTTATTGATTACTAGACATGTGCGCCGTCAATAAATTAGTTTTTTTCTGTTCCGTTTTAGAATTAATTTGTATTTCGTAATTCGTGTATGAAATTCTATTTGGATTCATATGAATTTTTGTTAGGTTCGTTAACTTTTCGTAACAATTACGAATGTTTGTTATGATGAATTTATCATTATGAGGGGCTCCCACCATCCCTGTGCTGAGTTCCCGGGTCTGAGTTTAAACCCGTTGTGCCCATTATGAGGGGTTCCCACCATCCCTGTGCTGAGTTCCTGGGTCTGAGTTTAAACCCGCTGTGCCCATTATGAGAGGTTCCCACCATCCCTGTGCTGAGTTCCCAGGTCTGTACACCTGCTGTGCCCATTATGAGGGGTACCCACCACATCCCTGTGCTGAGTTCCCAGGTCTGTACACCCGCTGTGCCCATTATGAGGAGTTCCCACCATCCCTGTGCTGAGTTCCCGGGTCTGTACACCCGCTGTGCCCATTATGAGGGGTTCCCACCATCCCTGTGCTGTGCTGACTTCCTTGGTTTTTAACTTTTAGGTTCGTTAACTTTTCATAACAGTTACGAATGTTCGTTATGATGAATTTATCATTTTGAGGGGCTCCCACCATCCCTGTACCATGCTGACTTCCTGGGGTTTTTTTCTTCATCTTAACGGATAATCGTAATTAACAATCATTCTTATTTTGTCCGATTCTGTTGTAACGGAATTTGGATCCGAAGTTCGTAAACAAAATTTCGTATTTCGTACAAAATTCGTATGCATAAAAATTCGTATTTCGGATCCTCACGAATGTACGAATTTCCAAAACTAATCGCACATGTCTATTGATTACTTGACGTATTTTTCCATAAAACACTAGCATTGTGTGTTTATGCATAGCTCCCAACTGTCCCTGACTTCGAGGGACTGTCCCTGATTTGGAGCAATGTTAATTCTCCTTTAAGGGAGTGTGGCGGGGGGTGTGTCCTATGCCTACATACATTTGTTAGTAGGTGTCCCTCATTCCCATCTCAAAATGTTGGGAGGTATGGTTTATGTGTCTGTAAGACTCTCATTTGTTCAACTGTAATTAGGGAGTACAGAAAGCCCCCTACTTAGAAACGAGTTCTGTTCTGGGAGCTCGTTCGTAAGTTCAACTTGTTCATAAGTCCAGCAAAGATCAGCGCTTGCAGACAAAGGCTCCGAATGCTGATCAGTGTGTTCTGGTGGGGGGAACACAAAGACACAGCATTGGAGATCGCCGCACCAACATTGCTTGTGTTTGTACGGCAATCTGTCAATTTATTTTCGTTCAGTCCGCTGGGTTGAATGAAAAAAACTGACTGTGTGTACCCGGCTTTACAGGATTAGACATTTTCATATTTGTGAAATTTTGTAAGTACAATGTTTGTATGTAGGGGATTTACTGTATTCTGTGAGTACAAGGAATACGGCATACATGTGTCGCGTATACACAATTAGGTTCACAACCAGCAGCTCTGGATGGACAGTTGGATAAATGGCTCTATATTTAGGATGTATCTGGTCTATAAACCAGAGGCTCTGGGTGGACAGTTGGATAAATGGCTCTATATTTAGGATGTATCTGGTCTATAAACCAGAGGCTCTGGATGGACAGTTGGATAAATGGTTCTATATTTAGGATGTATCTGGTCTATAAACCAAAGGCTCTGGATGGACAGTTTGATAAATGGCTCTATATTTAGGATGTATCTGGTCTATAAACCAGAGGCTCTGGATGGACAGTTGGATAAATGGCTCTATATTTAGGATGTATCTGGTCTATAACTCAGAGGCTCTGGATGGACAGTTGGAGAAATGGTTCTATATTTAGGATGTATCTGGTGTATAAACCAGAGGCTCTGGATGGACAGTTGGAGAAATGGTTCTATATTTAGGATGTATCTGGTGTATAAACCAGAGGCTCTGGATGAACAGTTGGATAAATGGCTATATATTTAGGATGTATCTGGTCTATAAACCAGAGGCTCTGGGTGGACAGTTGGATAAATGGCTCTATATTTAGGATGTATCTGGTCTATAAACCAGAGGCTCTGGATGGACAGTTGGATAAATGGTTCTATATTTAGGATGTATCTAGTCTATAACTCAGAGGCTTTGGATGGACAGTTGGATAAATGATTCTTATATTTAGGATGTATCTGGTGTATAAACCAGAGGCTCTGGATGGACAGTTGGATAAATGGCTCTATATTTAGGATGTATCTGGTGTATAAACCAGAGGATCTGGATGGACAGTTGGATAAATGGCTCTATATTTAGGATGTATCTGGTGTATAAACCAGAGGCTCTGGATGGACAGTTGGATAAATGGCTCTATATTTAGGATGTATCTGGTGTATAAACCAGAGGCTCTGGATGGACAATTGGATAAATGGTTCTATATTTAGGATGTAAACAGACAAAAAGGAGACAATATGCCCTACTACAATCTTCCTATCTCAGCGCTTAAGGATATTCGGTAAATGAAGATGGAAAATAATAAACCGCAGTGATTTGACCTGATGTCACCTGTTTCAAATGAGATATCTCTCAGCAGCCACTTAATACAAAAAAATTATAAATATGGATGAGTAAATAATCTCCAAATATCAGCCATTAACCCATCAAAGCGGCGCTATTCTCAGTCCTAAACGCTGACTGATAAATAAAAAAGACTTTGTAAAATGCAGGCAAAAACAAATGAAGGCAGGAAAATTCCAGCAAAGACAAAAAGGCTAGGACTTAATCTGGAGTCTCATATATGAATAGTAGATCTGATGGGTGCACCTTTCATCATCTGTTAGGACACCTTGTGCAGCACACACCCCGCAAGGGGTTAAAACTCACCGGAACCGAGAGGTTAACAGGCCTTAGATAGTATCCTCACTCTGATTACTCCCGAAGTCCTCCAGGGTTGATAGTCAAACACCAGCAACAATGTCCACATGTAAAAAAGAGACCCCGAATAGTCCAGTACCGTTTTGATAATTTATTATAAATCAAACTAAATAAAAGGAAAATAAAATAAAGTCAAGTCAACCGTAAAAATCAGTGGGCGCAGGTCCTTTCAAAGGATAGCCTTCTAGCTTTCAGTTGGTTGGTAATAGTGGATAACTCAAATGCCTTCTCTCAAAGCACAAGGGAGCTGGCTGCAGACTGGATGGATGATACACTCTCACAGCTGATCAGCCCTTCGTCCCACTAGTAACAAAAAGCTTGATGCTCTTTGAAAAAGTCTCAATGACGAAACTAGTCAGAGCATGATACCACGGCAACCGTTATCACGTGTGGACGCAGCGCGCTCTAAGCCTGAAGCTTCAGATACGAGGGGGAGGAAGTGCCGATCAGCTGTGACTGGTTGACACGCAGTGCGCTCCAAGCTCGTAGCTTTTTGTTACTAGTGGGACGAAGAGCTCAGCGAAGCTGGCCCCCCTACAATCAGCACAAATAAAAACTCAAGTGTGTTTCCTTAGTGCTACATTTGTGCTGCTTTTATTTTTAAGATATTAGCAATTGTTTTTTCCAGACTATGACATCACCTAGCCCCCCTACAACGCCCATATGACACAAAACTGGTCTCGTTGGTTATTGCTACGTTTGTGCTCTTTTGTGCTGCTAAAATTTCCGTTCTATCTTTTATCATTTTCGTGTTATTAATGATTTATTAAAGGTCACCAAAGGTCAGTCAGCCCCCCTACAACGCCCAAATGACACAAAACTGGTCTCGTTGGTTAGTGCTACGTTTGTGCTGGTTTGTGCTGCTAAAATTTTTATTTGTGCTGTTATGGTTTTTAAGTTATAACAGTTTTTTTTTTCAAACCCCACTCACTTTGCCCACCCTACAATCAGCACAAATAAAAACTCAAGTGTGTTTCTTTAGTGCTACATTTGTGCTGTTTTGTGCTGCTAAAATTTCTGTTCTACCTTTTATCATTTTTGCGTTATTAATGATTTATTAAAGGTCACCGAAGGTCACTTAGCCCCCCTACAACACCCAAATGACACAAAACTGGTCTCGTTGGTTAGTGCTACGTTTGTGCTCTTTTGTGCTGCTAAAATTTCCATTCTATCTTTTATAGTTTTCGCGTTATTAATGATTTATTAAAGGTCACCAAAAGTCAGTCAGCCCCCCTACAACACCCAAATGACACAAAACTGGTCTCGTTGGTTAGTGCCTCATTTGTGCTGGTTTGTGCTGCTAAAATTTTTATTTGTGCTGTTATGTTTTTTTAGTTATACTTGTATAAAAAAGAATCTATCCCTCGGATGGTCTATATAGTAGGAATCCCAGGGATAAAACAGACACCTACTTCTGGTCAGAAAGGGCACTCTACACGGTTGTATATCAAAAAGTTTTTGTATCAAATTTTATTGTGGTGATATACACCTAATTCATTAAATTTAAAATCTTATATTGCATTCATTGAGGTTGATAAACTCATTTCCTCTAACAACACATCATTAAGAAAGTGATACCCTAAATGTATAAACACACAGATAAAGCATCAATGTTACAAATGACTAACATTCAGACAGACAATACTCACATATAACAACCAACAAATAACATATAATGCAGGCGCCTGAAGTGATCCACTTCTGTCCGGCAGTCCCAATAGGCTAATTGCCTCTATAATTATTCCATTTATTCATAAATCAAATCTGATTAAAATAATCTATTATGGGGGTACCAAACAGAAGTGGTCCCCGGGGATGTTATTTATTTTATATTAGCAAAAATGGCTAGGGTTTAAACATGGAGCGGGGGGGCGGTAAATGAGGCAAAAATGAAGCCAAAGTCCTCAGAGATGTATTAGGAAGTCCTCCTTAAGCTGATCCATAGATGTAATTTAGATGTAGGAATGTAGGGAATTAACTCTAGATTTAAATCACATTTTTAAAATAGATAGCCATGATAGGCATTTATGTCCATGAAAGTGTTCAGTGATAGTAAGAGTGTTATGTCATTAATCCCTTATCCCTCTGATCAATCAAACATTTAGCACAGCCCATGGGTCATGCAGGATATTATTAAATATCTATCAGTCATATTTGCAAAACCGGAATGCTGTGGATTATATAAAGTAAATATTTGTCGTTACTTTACCAGTTCCCTTTCTTGTGTGGACTCTGGTGAAGTGAGCTCCTTGCCTTTCCCAGCTACTCGCGCTTGGATTGCGAAGCAGCTGCTAGTGAGTGTTATATCACAGAGGTCAGTTCTTCGCTTGTCCCGCTGCACTGTGTGACTGATCGTCCACAAGTAGATCGGATGATCTTCTGGCGATTAGCTGCTCATCTGTCACATTGCTGGAGGCGGGATGCTTGCCTGGCTGTTAGCCCTTAGATAGTAAAGCAGCTGCTGATGAGTGCTGGATCACGGTAGCACGATCGTGACTTGTCCTGCTGTGCTGTATAGCTGGTCATATACTCACAGATCAAGTGATCGTCTGGCAATTAGTCGCTCCTGGTTTCCACAATGCTTCCGTTCATTTTTGGCTTAGAGTAAGCTCACTGTCAGCTCCTCTCACATTATCATCTCAAGTGTGGTAGGTCTCAGCCACACCGCTCCTCCGCTATCAGGCGATACTTCGGGGATCACTTCACACGGCTACCCTGCATGTAGTTAACGTCAATAGCTGATGGTGGGGCCCTCAATCTGGAATAAACTGAAAAGAATGAAGAGGGGGCAGGGCTCTGGGGGGGGGGGTACAGCCAGCACAGCAGAATGAAGAGGGGGCAGGGCTCTGTGCTGGCTGTACCCCCACCCCCTATATGGACACCCATATTTTAGGTGTAGCACCCTGAAATTTAGGCAGGGATGCTCCCAAATTTACCTGCCAGGAGTAGCTACCTAGGCTAATTGTTAGGGATCATTTGATTTCTCCCTAAGTCTGGCATTGCCTCACTTTTCTCTTCTGCCGCTAGGTGGCCGGGTACCTGGTGGCATTAGATACGAGAAGGGAAATGCAAGGTCAGAATATGGGTATATGGGGTATCTTAGCCAATGGGCAGGGGTTTTCTTGAATCCCTTGGTCTGCTGGGAGAACTTGTATATTTGGGTGGAGTCAGGTGATCCGTGTTCTGTGCCACATGGATGGCTGTCTGGGTGGACGTGTGTTGTATTGCCCGGGCTGCTAGGCTGGAGTTTGGGCCTATCCCGGGCACATCTGGCTGCTAGGCTGTCTGAGGCCCTATCCAGAAGCAAGAGAGCAGCTGTCAGAAACTATGAATCAGACCGAGACAGAAGTAGAGTTAAATCAAACATGTTTAATGATAAAAGTAAATAGAACAAACGTAGTCAAAACATAGCCAACTTTCGGTAACTTTAATGGATAGTCAGGCAAGCCAGAAAGTCAGGAAGCCAGGAATCAGCGTAGTAGAACAACAAGAAGGATCTGGAGCCAGAAGGAATGTCAGCCAAGCAAGTCTTTAACAGGAGAGCTGGAGAAAGTCTCTCTGATGTTGACCAAGGCGAAGGCAGAGATCATCTGGGCTGGACGGCTTAAATAAGCAGGACTGACGAGCAGGATATCATCAAGAGGTGAGTCACTGTGGAGAGATAGGAGCTGGCAATTAGCCGACAGCTGAGTGGCCAGCTCAAAGAAGGAAGGGCTGAGCCCAGCCCTGACAGCAGCGCAGGGTTGGGATTGCGGCTTGTAGTCCAACCAGAAGTGAGGGTTCTGCCGACCGGAGAACCTGTCGTGGTTGGAGGTAGAGAGGAAGCTGTCGCCACTAAGGGTCCAACCACCTTATTACCAGGGACCCCAGTGAGTATCTGAAGCAAGTACTGGAGAAGTATTCTCACCAACCGGGGACGATGAAGAATCTGGAAACTTCAGCGGTTATCAAGCCAGGGACCTAGCCAGCAGAGGTGACGCTTGCAGAGCAGCCTTGTGTGTCAAGCCAGGGACTGAGCAGGCCAGTGGGGTGAAGCTTGAGAAGTATCTTGAGTGCCAAGCTAGGGACCCAGCAGAGAAACGGGGGTGACGCTTGAGGGAGATACTACCGTGAAGATTGGAGGAGCTCATGGGATTCAGTGGCAGCAAATCAACTAGTCTAGTGAGAGACTGGGAGCTCAGTGGGTTGAAGAACTACAAGAAGTGATTGTAGTGGAAGTGAAGGAACTGTTACACTTTGTGTGAGAAACTGTTAAAGACTGTTGCCATAAAAAACAATATTCCTACACATGCAGATGTTGCGTCTTGCTGGATGCATTTCCCTGCATGGCCGTCCTCCTGTTTAAGTCTCAGAGTCTGCCAATGAATCTTGCAACTACCCAAGGGTGTCCTTGCCCTAACCATCTCTCCCAACATTCTGTTAAGAGAAATAAAATCTCTTTTGCATTCTAGAAGCGGACATCTCAATTCTCCCGGAAGGTGCGGGAGAATCCCGCACACCCGGAGGCACCCCCCCGATCTCCCGGGAATGATCGGTGCGGCGGGGATCAGCTGTGATCACGATCTCCTCTGTATAGATTTTTAGCTGACAGCCACTTCTCGTTCTCTCCCTCCCGCAGCTGACAGCTAAAAAGCTATACAGGGAGATCGGTGATCACAGCTGTCCCCCTTAGCTGCACCTCCATGTCCTTCTCCGCCCCCCCTCGTCCCTCGCAGCCGGCTCCCCTCCTCTCCCGCCAGCTGTGGGGGGAACTAGTATTAGGACACAGTGAGCGAGATCGCTCCTGTGTCCTGTGATTGCTGAGCAGAGTAAACTGTGTTTACTCTGCTCAGTTTATGAATGGATAGGAGCCTCTGTCTCCTGTTCATTCATCTGAGAAAGGGACTGGGAAATGTGTCCTCAGTCCCTTTTTCTGTCTCAAAGGGGAGATGTCAGGGGTCTGTTTAGACCCCTGAAATCTCACCAAAGCCCCCCCAAAAATATTGTAAAAAAATTCTAAAAAATGAAAAAGTGTAAAAAAAATCAAATAAACTACTGACACCACTCTCCCTGCCCTACCAACACTGTCCACTGCCCCAACCCCCTCCCCCCAAAAAGCATTGTGAAAATTAAAAACAAATTAAATTGTAAAAAAATCAATTATTAAAAATAAACAAACTACTGCCACTGACCACTTCCACCCACCCCCATCCCGAGCACTGCGAAAAAATATTGAGAAAGTAATTTAAAAAATATTTTGCCGCGGGGGGGGGGGGGGTGGGGGTGGGGCGCTTGCGTGCGCGAAGCGCCACCTCCCTGAAATGAGTTTGCCACCTCCCTGAAATGAGTTTTTGCAGGTTGGGACGTCTGAAGAAGTGTCTGGCGCCCAATTAATATACATTGTATTACACCCACCACATACAGAAGGATGTCCGCTATCCCTGGCCCTGGAGGTTCTCATTAGATCAAAGGAGGCCTGGAACCTTGCTACATACGCTTTGGGGGAAAGCGGAGCTGCAGCCAGCACTGACAGAATAAGATATTTTGTGTACACCAAGGGGGGAAGCAATGTGCAGAGTAGGTCAGTGTTTATAGGGAGGGGGTATTGTGATCAGGGTGTACAAGTATTCAGGGGAAAAGAGGGCAATGTGTACAATGGGGGTGATGTGTGCAGGGGAAAGGAGGGGGGCAATAGTTCCTAGTTGAATGTGTTGTCACTGCTTCCATAGGAAACAGCCCCTTAGCTCTATAAGCCTATTGGCTAGCTGGAATGACTCATCCAGCAAAGATTCTGGAAGATATCTCCATCCCGCTGGTTCTGCTAGAGAGAGTGACAAAGTTGTCCTAAAACTCAAAGCAAAGCTGTAGCTTGTGAGCTTGCTCAAAGTATCCCAATATCCATGGCATGGAATCAGTTATCCTGATGGTCCTGCATATGGGAGTGTCACAGACCTAGCCAGAACAGAGGCTGTTGGAGAGGACTGTATGCAAGCCTGTTGCCCACCGATTATGGGCCCTAGCATTTGGGGGAATGGTGCTCTCTGTGAGCTGTATGCCTAGGGACCCTGGGGTTGGTGTTACTTTGGATTCAGCTCCATGTCCCCCCAAAACACACAGACTCTGGAACCCGTTATATGCCATATTAGAATGATAAGACTGAATTATACTGTTGGGACACATCCTGTGAGGAGATGCTAATGTCATCATCTCCACTCACCTGTCTGATGTCAGCTATTATGGGTTTAATGTAAATAAGTTTAGTCTAGGTTCTAAGGGTATTCAACTCATTGTTGTTTGTTCTAATTAACCCTGTGTTGATGTTTATGGTAATGTGTGTTAATTGAATGAGCTGATCACATTGTCCTCTATACAATGTAGGAGACGGGACGACTCCTATTGGAGCTCATGTTAATTAGGTTAATTAGGTTATGTTTGTATTGTTGTAATTAGCTCCAGCTATTGTGTTTATATTCCTGTGTGAAGCTCGGTGACCACAAGTCTGGGCGAAAGGTCATGTCTCAGCCACCTAGGCTGTATAAAGGATGAGATAATTAGCTCATGTTAATTAGGTTAGCTTTGAGTCAGCCTGGTGTATAAATGTGTGTGATATCTCAAATAAAAAAACAGTTCTGATGTACTCCAAGACTGGTGTTGTCTAGTTCTTGGGGTTCCTATGGCCAGATCCATTGGACTCGTGTTCCAGAACTTAGGAAGCGGTATATGACGGAAGCACTCAAGCGGAGTGTGGGGCGTTCCGTGACATTGGTGGCAAGCGGCGGGAAAGCTTCCTACAGTCTGGGACATCCAAACTTCCATCTGGATCCAAGGTCCAGATAGCAGGAGAGGAGAGGTACAGATACCAGCCGCCATGGATGAGGAATTCAGAAGGAGGTTGCGAGAGATGCAGATACAGCACAGAGGACCAGTATCGGAGCAGGTCCTGCTGGGATGGTGTGATTCTATTCGCTGCAAACTCTGGAAGGAAGCGCTAGCCCGTGAGCAGCGACACCAGGGAAAAGTTCTCCCCTCCATCGAGGAAAGGTACTGGTCGGGGTACGGACTGCGGGTGCGGTTTTTGGGAGAAAAACCACACAAGAAGCAGACAGCTGAATTAAGCAGGCTGGTCTGGGCAGAGATAAAGCTGGATGAGAGCTACAGAGCCCTCCGGTGGCATGTATCCCAAGCATGTCCCTGGATAGCGGATGACAGCCCAACGGAAGGCTTAAGCTACGGCGGCTTGGGACTGTTGTTTGTGAAGCTGACAGGGGACCCTAACTTTGGGAGTGATTTGGAGCGGCGGGTGGACGAAATCATGGATTTCAGAGAAGGGCTACTGAACATTTCGGAAGTGCACTGGGCACAGGAAGATTTGGAGTTTCTGGCCGTTCAGGAATGGGAGCTAGAGATCGCCTACAGACGGCTGCTAGATATTGCTCAGTGCCAGGGCTGGGCTCCCTTTGCCTGGGACTATCAGGAAATACCAGCTGATGATCTGGTAACTGAACAGAGGGTCCAAGACCTCTGTCCCACACTTTTACCAATTCCAGAGACTGGGGATTTAATAGACGTTTCTGTAGAGGAGGAACCACCTGGCAAACCCCCAGCAGAAGTGCTGGCAACCGGACAGAGGGTCCAAGACCTCTGCCCCACACCTGCAGCAATTGTGGAGGCTCAGGCTGAGAAGATGGCAATCACTTCCCAGCAGCAGATACAGGGGGAGAAGGGAGAGGAGGTGTGTGTTGTCCCTCCCCAACAGTTGGCCAGGGTGGAGGAAGTGGGCTTTCCTCCCCAGCAAAGATCTGTGTACCTGGGAGACAGTACCATCGACATGTCGTCCCAGCAGCCAGATGAGGGAATGGAAAAGGAAGCAGCCGGCTCACCTCCCCAATGGCAGCTACACAGTTTGGGAGTGGAGGAAGCCAGCCTCCTGCCCCAACAGTTAGCCGGAGCAGAGGATGCGGAGTCCCCAGCAGAAGTGCTGGCAACAGGGCAGAGTGCTACCAACCTCTGCCCAGCACCGGCAACAACTACAGAGTTCCAGGGAGGCGGGGCAGTCGGCCTCCCTCTCCAACAGTTAGCCGGAACAGATGGTGTGGGGTTTCCAGCAGAAGGGCTGGCAACAGGGCCGAGGACTGCTGGACTCTGCCCTCAACTAACAGAGGATGGATTTCCTGTGAAGGTGGATGGGACTTCAGTCTCCACCTGTATACTCCAGGGATGCTGGGCAGTGGGCCCAGATCCCCAACAGCATAACAGAGTGAGCCCAGACACCCTGTCCTCTCTCCAGCGGCAGAAAGGATACCAGGGAGAAAGGCCAGTCCAGGCCTCTCCCCAGTGGCAGATATGTTCTCTGAGAGAGGCAGAGGTTGGCTGGGTGAGTAATGCTTTGTTTGGAACAATTTGTTTGGGGTACTGTGTGGGTACAGGCAGTAGAGGACTGGAGCTGTTTACTAACTTCGGAGTCAACCCGTCTGGGGTCTCCTCCTGTGTTAGTCTCCTGCCGAAAGGGGAGAAATGTCACAGACCTAGCCAGAACAGAGGCTGTTGGAGAGGACTGTATGCAAGCCTGTTGCCCACCGATTATGGGCCCTAGCATTTGGGGGAATGGTGCTCTCTGTGAGCTGTATGCCTAGGGACCCTGAGGTTGGTGTTACTTTGGATTCAGCTCCATGTCCCCCCAAAACACACAGACTCTGGAACCCGTTATATGCCATATTAGAATGATAAGACTGAATTATACTGTTGGGACACATCCTGTGAGGAGATGCTAATGTCATCATCTCCACTCACCTGTCTGATGTCAGCTATAATGGGTTTAATGTAAATAAGTTTAGTCTAGGTTCTAAAGGTATTCAACTCATTGTTGTTTGTTCTAATTAACCCTGTGTTGATGTTTATGGTAATGTGTGTTAATTGAATGAGCTGATCACATTGTCCTCTATACAATGTAGGAGACGGGACGACTCCTATTGGAGCTCATGTTAATTAGGTTAATTAGGTTATGTTTGTATTGTTAATTGTAATTAGCTCCAGCTATTGTGTTTATATTCCTGTGTGAAGCTCGGTGACCACAAGTCTGGGCGAAAGGTCATGTCTCAGTTAATGTCATGTTAATTAGGTTAGCTTTGAGTCAGCCTGGTGTATAAATGTGTGTGATATCTCAAATAAAAAACAGTTCTGATGTACTCCAAGACTGGTGTTGTCTAGTTCTTGGGGTTCCTATGGCCAGATCCATTGGACTCGTGTTCCAGAACTTAGGAAGCGGTATATGACGGAAGCACTCAAGCGGAGTGTGGGGCGTTCCGTGACAGGGAGGAACAAATCTTTTGTTCTCATAGGATTAGTGGCGGTTGGTGCTCAAAATGTTTGGGGGGGAACAAACAAACTGAAAAATTCTGAAAAATACTGAAAAAAAGCATCAATTGCAGCCTCACTGTGCCCATCAAATGCAGCCACTGGGCCCATCAATTGCAGCCACTGTGCCCATCAAATGCAGTCACTGTGCCATCAATTGAAGCCACTGTGCCCATAAAATGCAGCCACTGTGCCCATTAAATGCAGCCTCACTGTACCCATTATGAGGGGTTCACTTCCCACCATCATCCCTTTGCTGAGTTCCCGGCCAGGGATGTACACCTGCTGTGCTCATTATGAATGTCCCTACTCCCCACTGATGCAGTGCATCAGCAATAGCCCACTGCACTAGTCCTGCCACTCGCTCCGAGTCCCAGGATGACACCTTGTCCTTCAGACATGGTGCCTACAACAGACATCAGCTCAGGCATCCACTCTTCCCTAGCAGTGCTGCAGCATAACTGCCCTGGCCGATGGTCGTGGATGCTCAGGCCAGATTTGTTGTCTCAGGGCATGGATCTACACCCCTGTCCATCGCACCTGCACTTCAGGGCTTGGTTCTTGAAAGGGGAAGGCTAGAGGCTTTAGGCCAGTGATGGCGAACCTTGGCACCCCATTTGTTTTGGAACTACATTTCCCATGATGCTGAACTACACTGCAGAGTGCATGAGCATCATGGGAAATGTAGTTCCAAAACATCTTGGGTGCCAAGGTTCTCCATCACTGCTCTAGGCTGTCCAGGAGGTCATTCCTACCCTCTTGAACGCTAGGAGAAGAAGTACCAACAGAATCTATGAGTGAATTTGGGACAGATTCTCGGAACACGTCTTCCAGATCCAACCTGTGTAGTGCTCCTGCAATCCAGGACATTCTAAGCTTCCTCCAATCAGGGCTAGACCTGTCCCTATCGGTCAGCTCCCTCCGGGTGCAGGTGTTGGCCATCTCGGCATTCACGGGAGTATCTTGGGCCAAACACTCCCTCATTTGCCAATTCTTCAAGGGGGCCATCAGACTCAGGCCCCAGAGGAAGCCGAGGTTCCCCAAATGGGATTTCCCTCTTGAGCTAGATTTCCTCTCCCAGCTCGGATCAGTTTCTGACAAGCCACTCTCAGTTAGAGAACTTACACTCAAAACCATCTTTTTAGTGGCTGTCACTTCAGCGAAAAGAGTATCCGAAATCTGGGGCCTGGGTTCAAAAGAGCCTTTTCTAACTTTTTTTCCAGATAGATTGGTGCTAAATCCCCATGCTAGGGTCGAACCCTAAAGTGTCCACCGTTTTCCATGAAAATCAAGAGATTGTGCTTCCCACCTTCAGATCAGCGGATAATCTGGATGCCCATCCCCTTGATGTGGGGTACACGCTAAAGCAATATCTGAAAGCCACAGCTCCCTTTCGTCAAACAGACTTTTTCTCTTTGTCCTCCTCCGTGGGAAGAACAGAGGAATGTGCGCAGTCAGATCCATTTCTGCATGGATCGTTCAGGCGATTCAATGGGCTTATAAAGTGAAGAACTTGGCTCCCCCAGAAGCAGTGATGGCGCATTCAACATCTTGGGCAGCTTCACGTCATGTCGCTCTCGAAGTATTCTGTAGGGCGGCGCCCTGGTCTTCGATCAACACGTTTATGTCCCATTACTGTACCAGCTGCCTTAACTTCTGTCAATTTTGGTTTACAAGTACTGTCAGTAGACGGTGTTAAATACATTTTCTTTGCTCAGCATTTGCCTACCCGGGTGTGTATGGCGAGTTATTTCCCACAAGTATGCTGCCAGGAAAACAGAAAATTTCCTATCAAATACTTATCATAATTTTCCTTTCCTGATAGACTCCATAGCAGCAAGATTCCCCTCCCAATGTCTGGAATAGGCTAGTTACGGAACATGGCCCTTGGCCTGGAGAAAAGATTTATGGGAGAGGGGTCCTATAGGGTAGTTATGGAGGCGGGGCTAACCCACACGTACCGTATGCTGCCATGGAGTCTATCAGGAAAGGAAAATTACAGTATTTGATAGGAAATTTTCAGGTTTTTTTACATAAAATCTGCCTGCTCTCCCCCTCTTAAAGCGGAGTTCCACACAAAAATGGAACTTCCGCTTTTCGGAACCCTCCCCCCCTCCGGTGTCACATTTGGCACCTTTCAGGGGGGAGGGGGGTGCAGATACCTGTCTAAGACGGGTATTTGCACCCACTTCCGGCATAGACTCCCATGGGAGTCTATGCCTCTTCCTGTCCCTCCGCGCTGTCTCCTGGGAAACATACAGCTCCCAGGAGATAGCGGGGACCAGTTACGATGCGCAGTGCGACTAGGGGGGGACCGGGAAGTGAAGTCGCAATGCTTCACTTCCTGATTCCCTCACCTAGGATGGCGGCGGCAGCTGCCGAGAACCGAGCGAGTTCTCGGCGTCGCCTGCCGACATCGCTGGACCCTGGGACAGGTAAGTGGCCATTTATTAAAAGTCAGCAGCTGCAGTATTTGTAGCTGCTGGCTTTTAATATTTTTTTTTTGGGCGGTTTATGTCTACCCCCGCTTTAAATAGCAGACTATCAAAAAGACTCAAAAAATTTGCTGAAAATATGAACTATGTTTCAGTCTTCAGCCTAATAACATAACTTGTGTGGTGTGCAGTCAGTCCATCAAATATTTCTGGCTCTTGACTCCGACATAATAATTTAATTTGTTTTTTTCAGAATAACATATGCCTCAAGTACAAATGCTTGCATAATGGGCAATGAGTCTATACAATATTAATGGCTGCTGTCTTTGAAATAACAATCTCTAGTTGCTATTTTAAGAATAAAAATGGAATACTTAATACTTTGTCCTTCTTAAGTTGCTGCCCAAGGCCCCGGGGCGCTCAATTTGGGTTTATACTCTCCAGCCACTGTGCCATGTTTGACTGTAGCGTCTAAACCATGGCAATAAAATTTTTTGGGTTTGGCAAAACAATTGCCTCATCTCTGGAATGTGGGTTTGTGTTTTTGTGCACTCTGGGATGTCAAATTTTGTACAATATACAGAGTGGTACTAAAAATAAGACTTGTGATTGTTTTTGCCACACTTTTGCAATTTGCATACAGTTGATAGCATTAACTTCTCTTTTTTTCAGTATATATAGTATCTACTTTATATTGTTTCTGCTATGTCCAGTGCTCACTTATGATCTGACACTGCTACAACAAAATATCCACCCCCTGTGACAAAGTTTGAAGGAACGAAATGTATGTCAGGGTGTGACTGGATGGCAACCGGAATCTTCACATTAACATTGTGAGAGCGATTGGCATCTCCCTGGATAGTCGACAGCCAGCGTGGAGGTGGTGAGACTGAAGGGGATCACTTGATTATGTCATGAGCTATACAATGTTTGATACAATGATGTTTTACATGTGAGTGGACTGGGTATTGTTTTTAGATTAAAGATTGAGCTTTACAATAATACACTAGTGGAGCCTGTTTCATGTACCCATGGATATGCACCTTTTCTACAAGGTACTGTGGAGAAGTGGATTGGCTTATTAAGGAATCTTTGAACAACTGATTCTTATGGCTTACTAGCCTAACCATGAGTGTGGTAGGCAAATACATTTGTTGAGTTTCCACCTGATGGGAGTGGGTTTAATGTGTCACATATGGTAGTGGATACTGATGGAGTTTCTTCTTAATTATCCCCCTGATGAAGACACGTGATTCCCTGTGTCGAAGACGCGTAGGGGAGGGGCCAGGACGGAGCGAACAGCACAGAGCAGGATTGTGAGAATCCAATACCCAGCAGCACGCCGATTAGCGCTGGTTGAACCTGTATTGTGTGGTGCACAGTAGCACCTGACAAATAGAGCCTGATTGGAGGTCATTTTATTACTAACCATACTGAGCCCAGGAGTAGCTCCATAGCGTGTTTTGACGCAGCTGAACACTGTGTCACACGCTCTAAGGTGAGTGCAACCACTTTGGGGGTCACCGAGGCACATCACGGCATGTTTATGGCACTTTGACATAGCCACTGGATGTTTGTTTATCTTGTGAACACTCTTTGCACAAAAAGACCTTTTTTGGAACTTTTTCTTTGAACACTGGCATATGAAGTCTTGTTGGAGGACTTTTTCACAAACAAGGATCACGTGGATTTAATTATCACCTATCACTTATATGGATACATTTGAGTCTATTGCATGTATCACTTTATGCTGTATGCTGTTTTTAGTGCACATTTTTTCCTATTTTTTATAGATTGATCTCATGGAGAGATATTTTTTTGCACTTATTTGATATATTTATGTATTTATTTATGTATGCAGGGCTCAATATAGATTTAGAGTATTTGCTCATCACACTTTAAAAGATAATATAATCACAATTTATATGTATTTTTATATATATTTTTTATTATTTATGGTATCACTATGGTGAATGGACACATATGAAGCACACCTAAGCGCAGCGCAATTTTTTATTTATATTTAGTGCACGGCCATGAATACGTGATCTGCGTTTGCAGCTGGGTATTTTAATTCAAGTTGGTTCTTCATAAGGCATTGGATTATTGTGGCTCGCAAGATTTTTTCCTTTTAATTCTTAATTAGGACATCACTGGGATTATCATCACATTTTTTTCGTTGTTTAAAGAGGACTGCTATTGGACTCTTGTT